>NC_079564.1:697500-712500 GCF_015846415.1 Triplophysa dalaica | reverse complement strand
TAAAGTCAGACGTTTTGGTATTTAAGGGTAAAGTAATGTGACAAAAAGTTTTTTGAGGTGCATCCTGGGACACTTTTTAAACATTATTTAGTGTCGCGTCTACATTTAAAATAACGAATATGCGCACGGAAAAGATGCAAAATGTGAATCGTTTTTAAATAACGAACTTGCACACGCAAAAGACAAAAAAAATGTTTGTGTGAACTGTGTGTGTAGTGGTTGTGCTTGTTCGTGTGTGACAATTATCAATGGCGCAATGCATTGAGTCAATATAACGTACACTGGGTTCACACCTAACTCAAGTTAAATGTTTTGCGTAAGCAAATTACATACAAAGTCAATGCTAAGATGCGTATAGATGCAAACTCACGGCAGGCGGTACGCCAAAGGTCGAAAAGATTTGTCAGATGGTGGAGTAATAAAGAGCGTGGAACGCAATTGTGCGCATTTGGTGTGAACCCAGCTTTAAGTGCCGATTCACATTTAGCATTTTTTCCGAAAGCATATTTGTTATTTTAAATGTATATGATGGCAGGCGAGATGGAAATAGTTAAACTTTTATTGTGACGCTTGTAGTACGTAGATAGTAAACACTGTGCATTACTATAGTTAGGTTCAAATGCTCTATAGTATCTTGGGATTTTATCTCAGTTTACTATAGTAAGTAGACTACAGTTGTGTGGACAAGTATACATCTATTGTATAGTAAAAAAATACACAGAACTTAGAAAATAAATAAAACAAATTTAGGTAAACAAAAAATGACACTTTTATCTTCAGGTAATATTTGTAGTCGGACAAGAAAATAACAAATTTACTTTACATGACAATGCCTAATGTTATGTTTATAAATCCTTATATTATTTGAATGATTTTATGTTGTGTAAATTTTATAGGACTGTCTATCATCCTATTCATAGACTTCAATATACAAATACCAAAACATCTATATACAACGTTGTAGTGGAGTAGGCGGGGCGAGTCCGTGGTTCGAGACCGGTGAGTAATTGTTAATGAGCGCCAGCTGTGCGTCTCGCCCCGCCTACTCCACTACAAACATAAATAAACCTAAGACAATATTGGGACTTTGTATGCCTACACTTCCTGTATTCCTGTAATTGTGTATTTCCGGTGGCCAGCTCACCTCCACAAGCTCATTAAGGTGTCCTACACAGCCCACAGAGGGAGGAAATGCCTGTCATCATCACACACCTGTACCGCACCCTCACCTGTGTGTGTCAGCTCTGACGTCAACACACGTCTCTAATGTTTGTTCTTTGACTTCCTGCTGTGACGTTCCGTAAAAACAATTATTGCGAATATCATGATCACGCTTTGACAATGTTTGAACTGTGCTTAAAGAATCTGTGTGAAGAATTTGTTTCCTGTACAATCGACAGACTTGTATTATATTATTTCCTTGAATGAATATGAGATTTCTCAATAGGTAACTTTCATTTACGCGCCTTAGCAAGTATTGCACATGTTGTTTTATAAATGTATATATTTGAAGAGTTTGCAATTAATTCCAATTAATATCAATCAAACTGCAGTTGGTTTGATTTGATTTAAGCCATAATAACTCAAAAAATACTACATACAATAAAGACATTGTTTAAAAAAATTATGCTTTTTATTATGTTGAGTTATCTCAGATTGGAACCAAACTCTTCATATTTATACATATATATACGTATATATATGTATATATATATATATGTGTGTATATATATATATATATATATATATATATATATATATATTAATAAAATGTTTTTTTTTTTTTTGAATTGAATTGCATAAGTTAATGTTAGTTATTGTTAAATTTTTATTTTATTGAATATCATGTTAACCTATTACAAAGTTGATCAAATCAGATTTCCCCTAAAGCGTTCTTTCCATGCTGTCACTCGCGGGTTGTCAAAGACTGGAATTTTCTCTGCTTTGTTCTTTACGTTGACAGAAAGTAGAAAAAAGTTCTTGTTTGCAGAAGGCCAGAGAAAATCTCCACCTCTCCTGTGTAAACTTGTCTGCGCTGGCTGCCTGAAGCGCAGCGTCTGAAGTTCATAAGGTTCACTCAGATTACCCCTCTCTGCTGTCACCTGCTCAATTCTCTCTCCGGGCAGGATGACTGAATGTGACGTGCGTGTTACGTCTCATGACATGAGCTTGCGAGCCTCGGCTTGTCGCGGTGGACGTCTTTGCAGAGATTTGTTTGTCTGGCACAGATGTCTTTCTTAAACAATATACCTTAGCTCCAATGCAGAGATTTGTGTGTAACCTACTCTCGTATGAACAGGCTAAAATGCAATCTGTAGATTTTAAGGTGTTAAGCTTGATCATCATTAGATTATTCACAATATTCATTGGCCACGCATGGAGCATGAAATGGCAGGTTTTCTGCATCTTTACCAATCAGATTTGTCTGCAGTTTCAATTAAAGATCGCAGCAGATGTTTGTACAGACGTATATTTCATTTACAGGCTCTTATTCTCATAGTATGAGCGCTAATGCCTTAAAGGTCCAGTGTGTCATTTTTTGGAGATTCTATTGATAGAAATGCAATATAACAAACATAACCATGTGTTCAGAGGTGTATAAAGACCTTCCATAATGAAGCGTAATGTTTTTATTTTCTTAGAATGAGCTATTTCTATCTACATAAACCGCGGGTCTCCTTACACTGAAGTCGCTGTGTTGTTTCTACAGTAGCTCTAAAGGGACAAACTTCTCTACAGAACGCTTTTCAAAAAAATTTGTTATCTCCTTTAACAAAGCAACAAAAACATGACGACATTTAAGTCTGGTGTCAGTCACTGTAGTGCTTCGAAAGGGAGCGGTGGAATGAGCCTTTGGTTGCAAATCACGAGCTCACCACTAGATGCCGCTAAAATCTCCACATTACTCTTGTAAAGCAATACTATTTAAAACATCTGTGCGGAGGATGTTGAAACTAGTCTTGTGTAGTCAGATTTTTGACTGTCAGGTCCAGTTTCACCTCATTCTTACTAAATGTTTTGGCAAATGACACGCTTTGTTTGTTATGTTTGGGTTATATCCGTTAGCTGTTTATTTTTTGTGTAGATGTAGATTTCATGATTGTGAGTGATGCGTGATATTTAAATATTTGTCAGAAAACTTTGCAATTGAAACTCCAATCGTGTCATTTAAAGGGACAGTTCATCCATAAATGAAAAATCTGTCATCATTTACTCACCCTTGTTTCAAACCTGTATACATTTCTTTGATCTGAAGATATTTAGAAGAATGTTTGCAATTTTCAGTTCTGGGACATCATTCACTTAACTTCACCTAGTAGAACATAAAATTAGATTTTTGAAGAATTTAGGAACACAAACAGTTCTTGGGCACCTTTGACTAGCGTTTAATTCTTCCTTCTATGGTAGTGAAGGGTGTCATTTCCTGAAATTAGCGTGTTGTAGATTGACAAATATATATTTTTTTCATTACATAGAATTGTGTTAGTAAATAATAAAGAATTTATTTACTGAAATATTGGTTGTTATTAAAGGTACAAATAACAAACTATTCCCGCGAGTAATAACGTGTGTGGAACGCGATTGTTCACGTTTGGTGTGAACCCAGCATTAAGGCCTGATTCACATTTCGTGTCTTTTCCAAGCGTATAATTGTTATCTTAAATTTAGACGTGCGGCAGGCTCGTGCAAATAGGTAATAGTTAGGTTCAAATGCTCCATAGTATCTAGTATCTCTATAGATTTTATTGCAGTGTACTATAGTAAGTAGACTACAGTAATTTATGTGGACAAATATACCTCTATTGTAAAGTAAAAAAAAAGAATACACAGAACTAAAAATAAGAAAAGAACCAACAATTTTTTGGACTAAATAAACACAAAAATACATGAATTGCTACCTCAGCTTGGATTGATACTGAGGCCATTGTTTTAAGACCACCACATGTATGTCACGTAAACTGTTGGAAAATGAAAAGAACATTGTTTTGATGAAGAGATGGTCTCACAGTGCCTTCATGTGAGATCTGTGAAGTCACTTTTTGTCACCAGCGGTTGTTCTGGTGGGAAGCTCAACAGTGTTTGTGGTCCACCCGCAGAGCTTCTCTGACTCTTTCATGTGTGTGAGAACTGTGGAGGTGGTGAATTGTGCTCTATCAACCCATCAGCGATGACAGAAATCAATAGATTCAGTATTCTTCATATGCACCACATGTTGTTTTCTGTTTTAAAACCCATACTTTCTGTCTTTCAGAATCATGCAGTGGTTTTGGCTTCATTTTTATTTTCCCTAAAAATAACGGGAACTGATTTCTCTCTCTTGCTCTCTCTCTCTCTCTCTCTCTCTCTCTCTCTCCCTCTCACTCTCTGCGTCTCTCCAGGCAGAATTTGGTTGTCGAGGGAGAGCTGTATCCCATAATTCTCAACACACATTTCAGTCAGAAAGTTTGCGTGGAGACTGATAACGTTGCTTGTGTGAGATCTGGGGTCTCGGTTGAGAAATGCCGACCGCCGCAGTTAACCCGCTGCCTGTGGAGGTCAGAGACAAGCCGAGGGTCAAGCGAGAAATCTGTGTCATGTGAACAGGTTAGTCAGACGTGCCCCACTGAATTCTGTGATCACTCTTCATTTTGTCTGTTTTTTTTCTCCAAAACTTTAGCTTAAGTCTCATCTGCGTCTCAGATGTTTCTCCTGAGAAATCTCATAAATGTTTCCATTAGAAGAGATGTCAACAATGTGATCTCAAAAAAAGATCTCAATATCAACTTAATTGAAACCAAATCCTGATGATTTGACCTCTACAATCTTCACCCCCCCATACTTTTCACACGTTTTAACAATTGCCTAATTGCTTCCTTTTTTATTTCCTTTGAGAAATTGAGACTATTTTTAGACTCCACTTTATTTGAGAAAACAGTATATATATACATCAGTTTTGCTTTGACTCATAAAGATGAAAAATGTTTTTCCGTCCTCAGGTCTCAGAGTCTTCCTGCTTGGACCGCAGGTGTGTTAGAGACTCTCTGCTGGACGCAGTGGAGGATTGTGGGTCGTCGGGGTCTCAGGGGGGACCTGTCGAGGTGGTTGTTCAAAGAGTGTACTGTATACCCATCAGTCGCTCTGAAAGAGTCTCTCTTCTGCACAGAACACCCGGCAGACCTCCATCACGACCTCAAGCATCCGACCATGTCGGCAGGTATTGAATCTTGATGTGTTTTTTGTTGTTGTTGACTTTGTTAAAGTGACAGTTCATCCAAAAACACCCATTTACTCGCACTCACGTCATTCTAAACCTGTTTGACTTTCTTGCGCAGAACACACAAGAAGATATTTTGAAGAATGTTCACGTTTTTAACCAAACTACAGCGGTAACCATTGATTTACTTCCAAATAACACACAAGAAGATATTTTGAAGAATGTTCACGTTGGTAACCGAACTACAGCGGTAACCATTGATTTACTTCTAAATAACACACAAGAAGATATTTTGAAGAATGTTCACGTTGGTAACCGAACTACAGCGGTAACCATTGATTTACTTCTAAATAACACACAAGAAGATATTTTGAAGAATGTTCACGTTGGTAACCGAACTACAGCGGTACCGATTGATTTAGTTCCGCAGAACACACAAGAAGATATTTTGAAGTATGTTCACCTTTTTAACCGAACTACAGCGGCACCCATTGACTTTCTTCTGCAAAACACACAAGAAGATATTTTGAAGTATGTTCACCCTTTTTAACCGAACTACAGCGGCACCCATTGACTTTCTTCTGCAGAACACACAAGAAGATATTTTGAAGAATGTTCACGTTGGGAACCGAACTACAGTGGTAACCATTGACTTCCATTAGTTTTGTGAATTTAGAATGGGTTCTAGCACTGTTCAGTTACCAACATTCTTCTAAATATCTTCTTTTTTGTCTGTGGAAGAAAGGAAGTCAAACAGGTTTAAAAAGACAAAAGGGCGTGTAGTTAATGACAGAATATTACTTTTTGGGTGAACTCTCCCTCTAACACAAGTGAATGATGTACATTTATCATTGAAAACTTTAACCAAGTTAGAATTTCTTTCTCATTTGTATTCTATTATGTCAAAAACAATAACAGACAAACAACATTTTGAACCTGTGGCAGGATCACAGGTAAGTCTTTGACCGGTAAGGTCTGGTAAAAGAGACATGTTTACCACCGACTCTCCTTTGCCAGTAACCAGTCGAACCAGTTTAGCAAACCAGTAATTAGTTTGCTTCCTAAAACATGTGTAGAACAATAAAATTAGTTTGAGAAAGTGCTGGAGAACATTGTTACGTGTGTGAATCATGCAGCGACCTGATTTCTCTGCGATTGATATGAACGTAAATAGTTTTGATGCCAAACACACGTGTACAGTACATTACGTGCAGCAGTTTCACGTGATGTGCCAGGAACACAATGTGTTTGTGACGAGCGTATAATAAAGCTGTTGTGTGTTCTAAACACCACGAGCGAAGTTCCAAGAGGTCAATCTGCTAGAGAGAGTGATAAATAAAGACAGAGCAACTTTTGCTCCATATTCTGTCAATGACTAACTAAACAACCCCTCCCAGTACACAAAGTACTCGCTCTCGCTCTCGTTCACAGCTCTCCGGGCCATATGGTAAAACTCTGCAAACATCTGTAATCAAGCCCAGCGATGTCAGTGATCCATGGCCACACGCTTGTAAAAGAAGCAAAAAAGAGAGAAAGCAGGAGAGCTGTGACGGGCAGAGCAAATAAAAGAGATGTTAGAACTCTGGCCCTAATCCAACAGCACCAGTAAATGTTTAAAGAAAATAAAAAATAATAATTCTGTCATTTATTCACACTCATTTCATTCAAAACCTGTGTGTGAGTCTTTCTTCTGCTGAACACAAAAGAAGATATTTTGAGAAATGTCTCAGTGGTTTTGTGTCCATACAATGAAAAAGTCAACTTTCTTGGAAATATCTTCTTTCCAGAATTGCTGACCCCATCGGGCTCGCGCTGGGCCGAGAAAACACGACGCTCCACGGAGGGCGCTTGTTTATCGTTCATCTGCTTAAAACACGAACACGCAAAGTTCATATTCATACACTTAGTTTGTAAACGTTTGCCAAGACAAGCAGCGAGTCTAGAAGGGAGCGATTATGGGATGGCACCATTGACTGACTCTGTGCGAAGTTTGTCCTGAGCTTTTCTGGGCAGAGGTAAACATTGTTTGTGTACATAAACGGAATGAAAATATTCACATTTTAAAGTACTAGCTCGCCCCCCCCCCCCCACACACACACAAACATAACATACTCACTCCAAACCTGTAGCAAAACACAAAAGAAGATATTTTGAAGAACGTTACAACATGGCCCCCATTGACTTCCATTGTACGAACACTACACCCACTGAGACATTTCTCAAAATATCTTCTTTTGTGTAACATCTCAAAGCCTTTTATTGATTCTCAAATGTATATATAGTGTGTATGTGGGTTGAGTCGACGACATGATCCTCCAGTCAACACACATACTGCAGCGTCTGATGGGGCTCCAGTTACCGACAGCGGTCAAGTGACCCGCTTTTTTCCATCTCCCGTCATCAACACAACCACGTGCGTTTGGGACAACAAAACAACGTGTCTCAGAGTGATGGGGAGCGTGAGGGAGGGCGCTGTGGCCTGAAGAAACTTACTGTATTACTCCTTCCTAGTGAACATATGGAGCTCGGTCTGTAAATAAAACAGCACACCAATGCTTGAAACGCCACTGAAGGCAGGAGAACATGAAATCAGATTGGGTTTAAGATTGTGTTTCTGTGTTGTGGGTCACTGTATCATTTATTGTAGGTGTTTGCAAAGACGGGAATCATTTGAACATTAGGAGTTTAGGATTATTTTGACGGAAGACACAGACGAGCACCACTTGACATTTTCTGTTGAAATTTTGTTCATTATAGAATATGCTAATTTTCTTAACCTGTTTTTAATGTTTCTTAAAGAGACCCAAACATTGTCCTCGTGTCATTTCAAACCTGTATGACTTTCTCTCTTCTGCAGAACACAAAAGAAGATATTTTTGAAGAATGTTGCTAACCAAACGACATTGATCCCCATTGACTTCCATTGTATGAACACAAAACCACATTTTTCTAAATACATTCTTCTGTGTTCCACTAAAGAAAGATTCACGCGCATGTTTTAAACAACACGAGCGTGAATAAATGAAGACAGAATATTTATTTTTGGGTGAACTGCCTCTTTAAATGTCACATTATATCAGGAACCCCTTCAAAATGTTCTGACTGACATTTTTCTTTTAGTCTTTCTTGAACTATGTTAACCGACCTATATGTAACATTAATGAGATACTTTACCCAAAATTTTCAATTCTGTCATCTTTACTCACCTTAAAGTTGTAACAATTGTGTATAAATGTCTTTGTTCTGCTGAACATGGAGAGAGATATTTGGAAGAATGCTTGTAGCCAAACAGATCTCGACACCCATTGAAAAAAAACAGTCAATAGTGCACCAGAACTGTTTGTTGTCCCACATTCTTCAAAATATCTTCTTTTGTGTTCAACAGAACCACAATGATAAAGTAATTTTCCGAATGGGGTCCAGATCTGTTTTGTTATAAACATTCGATCTCTGTGTTCATCAGATCAAAAACATTTATACACATTTGGAACGACTGGAAGGTGAGGAAACGATGACAGAATTTTAATTCTGTTGACAAGACGTCTTTCTGTTTTGAATGTTGAACGTTCATGTTTTTCAACCCCTCTCACTACAAAATCAGTGTTGTGGATTTTGGATTGTTAGTTTGCAATCACGTCCTCCCGCTTGTTGCAGTTGCATTTCATGGCCGCCATCCAGACAATAATTACAACTTGACTTCGGGTCCGAGGCGATATGTTGTTCCAGTAAAAACCCAGAGCAGCACAAACAGGCTGAAGAAGTTCTCTGTTCGATGACAGGACAGGAGGGGTTGGATGTTTTCTAGAAGAAGTAGAACACAATGTGCTTTAGCTCTCCGGTTACAACCCTGTTTATCAAACTCTGCGCTCCCATTGGTCGAGGCCACCCGGAAGCGACCCGGCCCACTCCTCATGAACCAATCAGCGGCCGGAGAAAGTTTTAGTGTATGTGTGAAGGAAATGAGGGGGGTTTGGGGTACCTACAGTGAATAGGCGTGTGAGAAGCGCGCGCATATGTGTGTGTGTTTGGACAAGCTCAATGGATTCAGTTCCTGGAAGCGCCCCCAACTTGCTCCAAATTCCTGCGAATGCTCACAATAACAAATTCCTGAAAGCGGCTGACCAATGACAGAGACTGAACCCCCTGTCTCGCTGCGGTGGAGGAAGTCCGAAACAGACAAGAGGGGTGTAGAGACGGGGGATGTTTATGTCAACCTGGCCGTACCGCAGAATGCTACTGCGCCGTCACCCCTCCCGTTCACACACGGGTCTAAACAAGCCTCTGTTCACTCTCTTAACCTCTGTGCTCTGTAGCTGCGCTGAAACAGGTAACCATAGGTCACCACGACTAAGATAGACTCATATCACAGTTCACCAGAGGTCAACTCGTATGATATCTTATTGTCTTATTACACGGCTCGGTGGAACGCTCGATTCTGATTGGCCTTTTGCGACATTTGCAGGTTTGTTATTTCCAGATAACAACCACTCAAAACGGATGCAGCAAATCATTTTGACAAATTTTATATAAAAATTTGTCTTTTAATAATGTAAATGACCTTATATTTACAAATGATTCCACCAAATTGCCTATTCGTGACATTTGAACGTCGTTTCTGACCTTAAACAAAATTTGTTGTGTTGCACATCATTTAAAACAATGTTAAGTTATTACAGTCGAGAAAACTATTTAATTTCTTGCTTTTTTTCGCTATTTTTGCCTTGAAATCCTCATCTGGTCAACGTCAAATGTGATGTGGCGATGTACTACATCAGAGCCATTTAGAGAGAGAGTTCTGCCAACGGAAGTCCAAAACGCTGGAGCGTCATGTGATTCATGGAGCCTTCAGATAGTTGCAGAAAGTCATGTTCTCTTTAAATGCTGTATTTCTTTCATTTTGTATTCATAAAATGTCTTTCATCTTTAATGGGTTAGAAGATTTCCTCAGTTGGTCTGTTTAGTCGCAGCTCCATAAGTTACTAGTTACTAGTAATTTCCGGGAACTATTGAAACTTTGAAAAAACTGTTCCATTGGAGTCAACACAGAAGACGTGACTCTCTCTATCAATGGCTGTGACATGCCAGAACCTTCTTCTCACAGCGTTCACGCCCATTTTAAATTGCATGTTTCAAAAATGACTGTGATGTAGAATGTAGCTGAAAGGGGAGGTTTCGTGACACTTTATTAAACTATTTTAAATCTTCAATCTTGTTATTAAATCTTTTCCTTGCGGAAGCTCTGCAGTGGGTAAAAATAAGCTAATCAAATATTTCAAATTCACATTTAATGTCCAGTTTTTTTCTCATGTGGTCAGTAGTAATAAGCGGGATAATGTACAAGCACTGTCGGGACTTATTTCTGCTGTTCTGCATTCAGTTCGCACTTTTTTATTGTCTTTTGGATGTTTTTCAACGCTTGGAGTCTACGGGCTTTAATGCGAAACATCTTGTAGTTTTATCCCACTTTGCCCCAAACTGAGTCGAACACAATGTCCCTTAAGAGACAAAGTACTTTTAGTTTCTCTCTGAGTATGACCGCATTCTAAATCATGTGAAATTTTGTCCAAACATGGATTGTAACAGATTCACACAATAAGCTGAAATTCACTCTTTTGAGTTAAAAAAAACTTTATTTATTTCAGCGCTTGTAGAAGCAAACAAAGTTTGTTTTTTGGTTTTATGTACCAGAGACAAATATGGTTAAATAGATCAATTCAGTCTTCAAGACATCCGTTCTTAATCTGTATCAGTTTCATTGTTCTGATGAACACAGAGAAAGATATTTGGAAGAATGCTTGTAACCAAACAGTTCTTGGCCATCGTTGAATAGGAGGATAATAACAATGGTTGTCCAAAGCGCCAGACCGGTTAGGTTCATTTCATTCTTCAAAATTTCTTCTTTTGTGTTCCATAGAACAAGGACATTCACAAATACATTTTTGCCTACTATGGTGTTGAAGAACTGTTTTGTTGCAAGCATTCTTCCAAATGATTTTACATATTTGGAACAACTTGAGAGGGAATAAATGAAGACAGAATTTTCAGTTTTGAGTGAACTGTGCCTTTAAGTACACAACATGTAAACCAAAGCAATAATGTGGAACAGGAAACATTTAAAAAATGTGTAATGGATTTTCCAACCTCAAAGTTTTCTACAAAAATCTGTAGATTAAACTAAATCAACGGAGTCTGTTAATAAAATGAATGACTTCTAAAATCGTCTCGTGTTATTTTGGTTATCTGCACATCACTGTCTGTCATGTGAAAATATATTTAGTTTGTTTAGTCCTGTGGTTCACTGTCTCTGAGCTCTGAGAGAAGATGATGTTGAGTATAGAAACACGGGCGTGTGAGGCCTCAGATATCACATCATGAGTTAGTCCTCGTCTGGTGCCGTGTAAACACCTCATCTGTGGACTCTGTTGGTGTTTATGACTGTGTTTGTTGTCGGGTACGGTTGAGACTCACATCAGAAGTTTATTTGTGGATGTGGGCTGCTTATTTATAATAAATATGTTTTTTCATCTCACAGTCAGGAAACTCAAACGCATGTTGGAACTTTTAGTCATGTTTATATTTGTCCTAATATCACTCTCTTTAAAATACTTGTGCTTAAATAATCAATTGGTCTCAGAAATAACACAACACAAACATCACGTTTGGAATTAGATAGCGGTCCTGATGTTGAACTACTGTGGGCCTAATCTGAGGGCTTTCACACTTGGTAAATAGAAAATCACATTTATCTATAATAATAATAATAAAAAGTTTTTAAAACTAAAATATTTTGTAGGCTTTTGATACACATATTGGTATTTTTATCTATCAAAGTGACTCTGTCTCTCTGTCTTTCTTCCCTTTCTGATTTTTAATCAAATGTGTACATACAATTTGATGGTACAGTTCTTGTTTTGTTTTATTATGTTCATCTTTTTTTATTTAAAGAAAATGTGTTCTTCCTAAAATACTTTATTGAATTGATTAGTAAAAAGGTTTTTAACGTCTTTCTGTCTTTAACTTCCTCTCTCTTTCTCTCTCTCTCTCTTGCTCTCTGTGTCTTTGTCTGTCTCTCACTCAATTTTAACTTTCAAATTTCAATGAATCTAAATTTTCAGTTTCAATTTAAAGAACTTTATTGCCATGATTGTGTTCTCTTACAATTTTCTAAAGTATTATACATAAAACAAGTAGTTTCATGAAGAAATACACAATATCACAATACCGACAAAGATTCCAAAATGAAAAATCTGTCATCATTTACTCGTTCTCATGTCATTTCAAACCTGTATGAGTTTCTTTTATCTGCAGAACACAAAAGAAGATATTTAGAAAAATGTAGTTAACAGAAACTGTTGGTCCCCATTGACGTTCATTGGTTTTGTGTCCAGTCAATAAAGTCAATAGGGACCGACAGTTTTCAGTTCCGAGCATTTTTAAAAATCTCTTTTGTGTTTTGCACTAGTCCTTTGAAAGGAGGCGATATGTAAACCTCTCTCTCTCTCTCTGTTTCTCGTTCAGGTTGTGTGCTGTGGTTCAGGATGGCTACGGCATGTTCGCTGATGTTCTCCTGCAGCGTGTGTCCACAGACGCTGAGATCCAGCAGAGCTCTGAACAGCTGGAGGGCCGCGTGTGTGTCCTTCAGGGCCTGAGGGTCATCCAGCGCCTCACCCGGGACAGGTGAGTCTGAGCCAGACGTCATCCTACGATCACAATCACATGATATCAACATTCTACTCATTCAAAATATAGATTCTGGTGCAGACAGAACAAACATCTTACATTTTATTTCATGTGAAGATAATAAAAACTGGAAGGGAAAGTGCTTCTGGAGTGATTAGATCTTGGAGATATGGCAGATATTCAGTATATTTCTCAATATTAAACTGTGCTGCGCTCCACATTAAAGTGAAACTCAAGATTAGCTTCTGCCTCCATCGGCACCTGCTCAGATTAGCAGCTCGCAGCGTCTCCGGCGAGATCTACGTGTGGGATGGGTATTCATGGCATCTGGCTCCATATATCATCTCAAGGTTGTGTGCCGTCACTCCTTTAACATCCATGTTGTTTAAATTGAGGATGGCATGTGATGGGGAATTCTGGTGACGCGTTTGCACGGATCTCGCAGACACAAGATTCCTCTTGACATTCACTGCCGTGTACATTCATGTGTACTGCCGATGGCATATTGGTCATTTAAAGAAATACAAAGAAGTAAATCAAAATATTTGGACAGAAATTGGCGCAGACATTCACGACATACTAGAATCAATGCTGTTGTCATGTGGATGTCATGTATAAATGTGCACATGCACTGAAAGTTAACAAAGTTTTCAGGATTCTAATTGTGCGATTTAGAAAGAAATAAAGTTTAATTTGTTTCGTAAATCACTTTTCCTTAAAAGCAGAGGTTTTACTTGTGTTCTCTTGTGTGTTTATGCTTGTTTGTTTCTACATTTAGATTGAGTTATTTGACAACATGTGGGTTAGATGTGCAGACGTGTCTGTGCTAAATGTAAATGTAAAGCTGACTTTCTGAACTTCTCGTTGTACCTGTTGACCCCGCACATGCACACACACACAGACACACACACACACACACACACAGAGACACACTCACACACACAGACACACACACACACACACACACACACACACACACAGACACACACACAAAGACACACACACGCTCCGCCTCCTCTCAGTGAATCTGGTGTGTTCAGTGATAAGCAGGAGCTCAGTCGTGTCTCTGGTCCTGCTGGACTGGACGGGGCGGTTGAGCGGGTCACAGGATGGGGTGGGGGGGTATCTGTCAAACTTGTGATTGATCTCTTCTTCACTCTTTCACACTTTAAAAGGTCAAGACTTAAAAGAGGTTTAGAGTCTGATGCCATCACAAAAAAATCCAACAGGTTTCACAAAGAACAGTTCTTTGGAAGAGACTTCAATATACTCCAGTTTTTAAAAGCCTAGAAACCAGAACATTAATGTATATTGTCTGTATATACAGACGTTCCAAACCTTCACTTAATAATCATGTATAGGTGTGTTGTGGTCATTCCCGTTTCAGCGTCTGTTGAATTTCAACCAAACCTCAGGAGTGACATGAAGTCATCCAACAACGATGTGAAAGACTGACAGCATGTCAACTGTCAGACAAAATATATATTTTTTACTTTTCCTAAATACATTGACATAAATGACTGTTGTATTACTTTAAAGTGAATATGTATACTTGTTTTCCTTTATTTTGACATGCTTCTCTAGTTTTCATTTTAAAACAAAAGAAAAATTATTTGTATTTGATATTTGGTAGAAATATTATCAGCAGTTCACAGAATTTAACAAAAATGATCATTTTACCTAAACACATAACTATAAATAGTACATTCAGAAATACTGAATGTTTTGATTTTTTTTCTGTGACTGTATATGAAGAGTCCCAAAATGTCAAGAATCATGTTTTTTATTATGTTATCAAGTTTTCATAGTGTTTTATTGTGTTGTTAGTTAGTTTAATTGATATTAATTGAAACGCACGATAAAAAACATGATGTTTGCGTTATCTCATTTTTGAACCTAACTCTTCATATACTGTCTATATTGTTATTATTTATTAGTCTACAGTAGTCTACTTCTTTCTTTTAGCTGTTCTATTACGTTTAATTCACGCATCTTAATAAGTTGCTAATCCTGTTTTGTTCTACTGTTTGCATACAGTGAAAAAACTGTTATTTCACACCGGGACATCTCCAACTTCTGGTGATCTCCAAAGGCCCTGAGGGTGAAGACTAGTTCCTCACTGAACC
>NC_079564.1:635000-692500 GCF_015846415.1 Triplophysa dalaica | reverse complement strand
ACAGACAGTGATGGAACTGGATCCAGACGAGCCGACCTTCAGCGTGACCCGGCCAGTAAGACTGGACCAGCTGACTCCACAAACCCCTCCGCACTCGCTCTGCACTCTCACAGGTTGGTACGGTCCACCCCGAGATCCCCCCTCAGTATTCTGAGTTGGTTTATTCCAGCGTGACGGAAAGAAATCTGAGGGGGGTACAACATGTTTGTCCCTGTAAATGAAACCAGTTGTTGGTTGGCTCTTGTCTCATTGTTCTTGAAGCTTTATTAGGGACTCACATGCTTCGTTATTTGTTTGCTGTCTCAAGGGAAAGTTGTTGTTCGCCTGGATTTGAGATTTGAATGTTTTATTACGTTTGTTTTGTATTATTTTAACTTATGCGAGCTCATGGAGTCTCTCCGTATTGATTTATTTAGGAATCGATGCCCTAATACTGTGACAGATGTTACATAAATGATAATCCACGGCTAGCCGCGCATTAACGGGTTTTATTACACGGCTCATTCGATGCTTGATTCTGATAGGCCAGTCGCGACATTCCAAAGGTTTGATATTTTGAAATAACAACTGCTCAAAACTAATACCACCCTGTAACACTGATGCTGCAAATCATTTTGAGAGGGGCACTTTAATATTACACAAAATTAATTATAAATATGTATTTTAATAATATGCATGACATTATATTTACAAATGATTAAAGCAATTTGCCTGTTTCGTGTGGTTTAAACGTCGTTTCTTACTTTGAAACAGAAAGTAAACCACTTTTCCTCGCAGAATTTCTGCATTCTGTAACAATGAGCTGATCAAATATTTCAAATTCACATTTTTTGACCAGTATTTTTGACAAGTAGCCGTGTAATGTAAGGGATAATGAACAGGCAGCCAGTTGTTATCGCAGAAATAATCTTTGACAGTGTGATCAGGACCCGATGCGAAGCAGAGCTAATAATATGCTAATATAATATAAGATTAGCTAGAGCTAATATAATGAGCTAATATTCTTATAAACTTGTTCTTTACAAATAACAGCCGGCTGCTCGTACATTATCCTGCTTTTAATGCATGACGTGGAGGCTAAGAAGTTCCCTTTGGCTCACTGGTTAGATAATGGCGCTCGCAACACCAAGGTTATGGGGTCGATCCGAGGGACAAATGTATAGTATAATGCGATGTAAGTCGCTTTGGAGAAAAGCGTCTGCCAAATGCGTAACTGTAAATTTCCACCCGATGTGAGGTGCATTAAAATCCTATAATGCACGGCTAGCTGTTGATAATCCTGCTTGTACCAGCTGTTATTGATGTTTACAGTGGCATTTTTGATCGATCATTGATCAAACTGACTGGAATTAACCGTGCAAACGCTTTTAATGCACACCTGCCAGCCAATTAGAATGGAGTATTTAAACAAACCATGGTATAATGATAAATAATCGTTTTGACAATTACAAAGAATGAATGTCATCCTGTTGTAACCCACCGTTGGGTCCAGTATGGACACTTTCTAGCTTGATTTAAACCAACGGTGCATTTGTTTGTATTTTACCCAACCTTAGGTTGAAACAATCCGCCATGTTTTATTGTTTAGGTTTCACTAGAAAGCGCTGAAACTTTCGGACTTGTTCTTTGATTCTTCTAACCGGTTTCATTCAGACATGAAGTTGAGACGGCTTATCTCTGTCCAGGTCAAACTGAACACAAATGAGATATTGTATACTCAGTATTAGACTTTGTAGCTCCGAGGCTCTTTCACGCTGTAGATAAGACGAATCATGTGACCGAAGAAGTGTAAGAAACTCAGATTATCAGATGCAGCGGTCAGCAACTTTAGTTTCTGGCTGCTTGCCAGCGGAGTCTCCGGAGAGCAGAGGTTCATGCGGGGGGCTCTTGTGGATTATATAAGACAGATGTGTGTGTGTGTGTGTGTGTGTGTGTGTGTTTGTGAGATGTGTGTTGCTGGTTTTATGATGTTATTTGTCAGTGTCAGTCGAGGGCCTGAATTTACATTTCTCGGCAAAGAGTTGCTCTGTTGCTCGGGGTTCAACATGTTTCAAAACCCTTGGTTTTAAACTTTGAGGTTAAACTTGACGCATGTGTTTGCGACGGATGTTTGTGTTCTGTTACTTTTAGTAAGTAATTGCATTTCTTTTGCCCCGGAGGGTAAAAGTCCAGTTTAAAAGTCCATTGAAAGGGTGATTAAACTATATATAAAGAGTTTCTTAGCAAAAACTGATAACTCAGTGTAAAAAAAATCATAAATCTTATTTTCATTGTGTTGTCAGTTAGCAATATTTATTTATTTATGTATTATTATTTAGGCAAAACTACCTATCTGCAGTTTGATTGATATTGATTGGAAGGCACAAAACATGTCTTTTTTAAATATTCTTAATAATTTAGTCAGATGTTTTTACAAACGAACTCTAAATATGTAAACGCTAGTATCATAGATACTGAACCCAGTGAGAACACCATAAAAACACCCTGGCAACCACAAATCGTCCAGAACACCTTAGCAACCACATAATAACACCCTTGCAGCAAAGCACTGCGCAAACAGGAAAACACAACACAAAATCAGCCAATTGCTTTCTTTTTTTATTTGCTTTGTTTTTGTATCAATGTGCCATTCATTTATCATAATTAAGTATATATTAATATGATGAATGATTTTGCAGAATAGGCTTACAAAAAGTATACTTGCTGGGAATCTAATTTTGTGTTTGGGGACTTTACATAATTGTGTTTATCATTATTCATGTGAGGAAATGAGCTGATATGAATCATGTGAAAATGTGATTTGCAGGTGTGATTGTGGAAGTGGATGAAAGCACGGCGTTCTCGTGGCCGGCCTGCAGTCGCTGTGGGAGTTGTCGTCTAGAGACGGCTCAAGGGCAAGTCCACAATTCTTTTCAGAACTCTTCTACATCCAAACCAGGTTGATAAGAGCAGGTTTTACAGCTCGTTTGAAATTTAAACTAAACATTGTTATTACTCAATTCAAGACCAAAAGAATGGATTTACAATAAGCACAAATGGCTTCAGACTCAGCACTTTCAGTTATATTATATAGTGAGATTTACTTTATATATATATATATATAAAGTTATGTCATTAAAATTCACATAAAAATACAATTCTGTCATTATTTATACACCCTAATGTAATTCAAAACCCGGATCTGAAGAAAAGATATTTTGAGAAATGTCTCGGTGGTTTTGTGTGGTAGTCATTGAGGGCCAGTGTTGTTCAGTTATCAACATTCTTCAAAATATCTTCCTTTTGTGTTCTGCAAAAGAAAGTAAGTCACAGGTTTGACATGACTCGAGGGCTGAGCTTGGTAGATTTTTTGTGTTGTGATCAATTGAGATTACAAAATTCATGGCAAAATTAGTAGTCAGTAATGTAATCCCTTAGATTACACATTTCTTGTAATGAATCTGACTACTTTTGATGACATCTACATTACAAGTTTCTGTTTTATCTTTACCTGGTGTATCTATGTGTCCATTACACTTTTCTTGTTAAGTTGTAAAACATTTCAATTATATTAAATTACATTATAAAAGTACCAGACGTTAGTCAAAGGCCTTACAGATAAAAAGTGTAGAAACCAAATCAATGTCAAACAAAAACATGTCAGACTTGCTATCCAGTTGGTTGTCTCTACAGTGAAAGTGGTAAATTTTCCCAAAGTAATATGTAATGTAATCTGTAAGAATAAATAGAAACTGTACTCAGATTGCGAGTATGTCATTTTTTTCAAATGATCATGTAACGTAATTCAACAAGTACTTGATTTTTGGAATCTGATGACATAATCCAGATCACAAGTCATTCAGCTCTGCGTGAGGGAGAAAATGATGAAAGAATTTTCTTTTTTGGTTGAGCCGTTAAACAACATTAAATTCATGTTTGAAATCTGTATTGATGTGTTCTAGTGGCACACTAAAGCAAAACGCGTAAATAAAATCTTAAAATCATTTTATTTGCATTGTGAGACTTTACACAGAACTGTTTAAATCCAAACACGATTGCTGATGGTTGTCAGTTAAGAGTTCAAGTGCAAGATGCTTCTCGGCCATCACTTTCATTATGATCACAACCCACCGCATGACTAAAGTGTTTTCACATTCCTGCCTTTAAGAGTGAAATGAAACTGATGAATCACAGAGTTTGAACCCTTAAACTGAAAAAAGAGCACAAATAACATCCGATAAATGCCAATAACAGTGGCATCTGTTTGTGTGCTGGTTTCTAGGGAAGGATTCCAGTGTTTAATGTGCGGAGCGATGATGGATGAACCCAACACAAAGATGCGGCTCGATGTGTTTGTGTGCTGTCCGTCCATGAGACACTGTACGGTCAAAGTTAAGGTAGGATTATTCAAGATCAAGTGATGTGTGCAGATCACACCGCATCTCTTTCAGAAGGATTTCTGGACCACACTCTTAAAGAGACAGTTCAGCCAAAGATTAAGAAATATTGTGTCATCGTTTACTCGCCTTTGTGTCAACCCGAAGAAGAATGAATGTTTTGTGTAACACTAAAGATGACATAAAGATGCAATGAAGATGAATGGTGACTGACACACTGCCAAACGTTTTTTGTGTGGCATGTGTTTGAAACTATTTAAAGGATGAATACATTTTTACGTTCATGGTAACATAACATCTACAAACATGTCAAATCTCAAAAAGCAAAAGCTCCCGTGATTGTATCACCCCTGCAAACATGCAAAACCTTCAGCTACAGTTTATCTATGTGCTGTTTTATTTCCTGGAAGTTTTAAAGATAATGTTGAGCCTCATTTTCTTCAACAGATTTGACAAGATTTCTCCCACACGATTTTAGAAATGTGGGGCGGGGCGAAGGGCAGTCACTGGCGAAAAAACCTCCATGAACATATTGAGCATTTTCTATTTATAAAACATGTCCCTGTCTGTGAAATCCAGTTAAATGATCTCATTATACCCAAATATTTTCACTGATTTACGCCTGACACTAGGTAATATTAAATATATCATAATCATATGTTTACAGGCTGTCCTTTAAAGTATGGAGGATGATTTTAATAGAGGAGGATATCATTTTATATATGAAGAACATTTCAAAAAATGGCTTCAGCTGGGTTTTTTTCGTCTTGCCGGTTACACATATTTCATGAATAAGATTTTAAAATCATGTGTGCGTGTGTTTCAGTTGCATCAAAAGACCATCACGTCTCTCCTGAACTCAACACAAAGTCCCGAGGTAGACTTCTACACACTTTCTTTTGACAAGTTATTTTGAGCTTGCATGCTGTTTGTTATTGAACTAGATCTTATCATTTTACCTCGAAAATGTCTTCAAGAACCTTTAGTAATAAGTTCACGCTGTCATTTTGACGAGTTGCAACTGTTGTGTTATTACGACTGTGTTTACTCAACCAAAGTTGATTTGATTGTCTGATCTTTTGAAAGGGTTACTCGGTGGAACATGTACTTGGGACGGAGATCGGACCTCTGAGTGCCCTGGTCCAAGTCGTCAACACAAGTCACGCTGTTTGGATGCTTTTGGAGGAGTTTGACCTCCACTGACTAACACACTTATCTGTTGTGGTCTCCAAACCCAAAGATAGAAATCAATCAACATGGGTCTGCTCCGCCTCCAAACTGATATATAATAAACAAACTCAGAGAAAGAACATCACAGAGATAGATGTCTGGAGGACTGTTTGATGGCTCATTCTGTAAAGTTTACTGTAATGCTATGGACCATATACGTGCTATCACTTACATGCCTGTGAGGCAGAGAGTCGCTGCTAGCCATATAACGGTGATGTTAAAATGAATTTGTGTTTAAAAAAGTTCTGATACTTGATGTTTGTTTTCTGCTCTCTTTAAATACTGACATTGAACACTTTAAATAAAACATTATGCCACAATATTGTTGATTTGAACTCGTTCTGTGTCTCATTGAAGTGTTCCTGTAGCTCAGTGGTAAGAGCATTGCCAAGGTTGTGGGTTCGATCCCAGGGGATTCCAAATACCTATGTATGTAAAATATAAAGGATAAAGCAATGCAAGTCGCTTTGGATAAAAGCGTCTGCCAAATGCCTAAATGTAATGTAATGTAAATGTTGAAGACTTGACACTTCACCTTTTGAGAGGCCACGCCCCCTGGGACCCGCCCCCCCCGTGCACACATGCGCGTTGAGATGTAGCTTTTTTGAAATTCACATCGTTTTATTATACACATTTGTACACACTGTAAAGTTTCAAACATGCTCTGGCATTTATAAGACGTTTGGAATTATAAAACAGGTACCATAAAAACATAAATGAAGCTTTTCCGTAATAATTTAGAATACAAAAAACATTTCACGACAAGTAAGTCCGTTATCCAAGGTGTAACGTAAGGCACGTATGCTACAGAGAATCGCGGTTAAAGTTCATTGAGGTATGTTGGAGAGAAAATTGTCAGGATTCTTTAGGGGCTCGCGCGTCACCGACTGTCAACAGCCGTGCGCGCCCCAGTCCCAAATGCAGGTTCGGGAAGCTGTTTGAAGAAGTTTCTGAGACTGCCCAGTTCCCTCGATAACTGCTCGATGGTTTTGTGCAGGCGCTCGTTCTCCGCGCCCAGCTCGATCATCTTATGCTGCATGTCCATGTTGCGCTGCTTGGCCTTGTCCCTGCTTTTACGCACGGCGACGTTGTTGCGCTCGCGTCTCTGGCGATACTCCGGGCTGTGTCTGTCTACGTTCTTTTTGCCCTTCTCCTTTCCCAGCCTCCTCTGGCCGGACGACCGAGTGACAGGCTCGGGTTCGGGTGTGGTGGGCGGCGTCGGCTGTCCCGTGTGGAGGCTCACCGAAGTCTGCGCGCACGTCTCGATCTGAGACGGTAGCGAAGAGGACACGTCGCTGTCGCTCCAGTCCGCCTCTTTCTTGATCGGTGCGCAGTACGCGCCCTTTCCAAAGCCCCCATCCTGGTGCTGTACCCTCTCCAAGCTCCTTTGAGGAAAGGTGCCCGCGCTCCCCAATTGCGCGTGGCTCGCCAGGTAGAAGTCTGGCTTTTCCTGCTTCACGGCGCTGTTAAACAAGTCTGCAAACAGTTCGTCGTTGCAGATCTCCAGGGGTACCGTGGCCATGGATTCGATGTAGGTGCTGAAGTCTATCGCGCTCTCGTCGTCGTAGATGGCGGGCGCGTTGCTCAGCTCCACCATGCTGCTGCCGTTGTCCTCGGCGATGCCATGCTCGGCTCCGGGCATCCTCGACTTGGCATCCCCTGGGCACACTTTACTGTCATAAAAGTTGGCAGGCTCCACGGCCCAGCTCATGTTGCATTGTGGAGACACGCACTGAGAGTCCAGGTTGTATATATCAGACATGGACGTGGTGAAAATAACCCAAATTCACGTGATTAAAAAAGTAGATCCCGGTGCGCGGTGTCCCCAAACACTCCAAAAGTCAAATGTGTATATTGTCAGCACGACCTCTTATACGCTCCCAATGCGTATGTCATAAAGTACACCTATGTGTCCAAGTGCGCACGTCGTCTCGTGTCTCTTTCGAACAGGTGTCAAAGTCCTCGTAGCTCTCTATCGAAAAGCTCGAACCCTCGTGAATAAGTACAAGCGCGCTGCTGACGTCACAGGGTCACCGCCCCCTTCTTGAAGCCAGTGAATGTCCAGTGTCGGTCACGTGTTCCTCCCGGAATCCTATTCGAGGAGAGACGGGTGTGCAGAAACGCCCACGAGCGAACGCGCTGCTGTGACACGCAGTTTGCAAAACTTCGAGAATCTGTTTTGTGTCTTTACGCTTAAATCGAGTTAATCTCCAGTGTGAGGATAGAAAAAGTGTTTGACATGAAGATGTGAAAGGAATAGATATTTAAGGACTTTTACATATAGAATATTGCATTTGAATAAATGTAGTATATTTGTATTTAATAGTTATTTATTATATTCACTTACAACATCTCATCTCATCTTAGGCAGTTATTTGATACTTGTTCATCTACACACTGTAATGGAAAACGTGAATAAATACTATAAACACAAGCCTGGGGTTTAAACAACAGCTCTGCTGTTTTCCTACAGTCGAAGTAATTACATAATAAAACTAAATAAAAATAAAAACTATTAAGTATGGGTTATATTTGTCTTTAGAGCCTAAAAAGTTGTATACATTACATATATTTATATATTTCTTTTTTAGGATATATTTTGCTGCGTGTTGTCTATCTTGTCTTTTTTCAGGTTGTATAAATATGAATGAAATCGCTCGTCTTGCCCCCACATGGCCATCTGGTGGACGTTGATAGAAGTGCCTCTATTTTCCTCGCTGATATTTATTCCCGCGAAAATGTTGGGCGATACCAAAGAGTGGATGGGACTTGTTTTTGTCAAATGTCCTAAACTTGTTATTCTGCGCTCAATAACTGTATTAGAGGACTTTGCTGTACTAAAAACAAACAAATATGTACAAGTTCATGAAATAATACAAGCTACAAAGATTTTGAAATATTCTATGTAAACGTCTCTACATTCGTCCCCCCTTTGGACCGATAGTAAGGAAAGTAGATTCGTGATTGGTGTAAAATTCCCCGCGAAACTTACGTCACTGATAGTTTCGCGCCAACACGCTGAAAGGAAACATTGCTGGAGGTGAGTGTTGCAGATCTTTACAGTTTATCGACTTTTAGTGATAAACTTAAGTACGATCACTTGGTTCATACTCGTTTAATAAATATGAGCTTGACACACGGTGTGTTATTATACACAGGTGTGACGTAACTGAAATCAAGTACATTTAGGTCTTCCTGGTCAATAATGCGGTATGGGGTATTTCTCCGCTTGTGCGTTAACTTACATAAATTGAGTAACTGTTGTATTTGTAGTAAAACCATAGTAATAATAAATGTAACGTTCTGTCATCATAGTAACTATATTTAAGCCATGATGTTGTAGTGAAATATGATCATACAAATTCTCATCGAGTCGTCCATACCATGGTTATGGTACTTTTAACTACAATACATTTCCATAAAACATGTTTTTTGTATTATTTCTTCTTTATACTAGTTTATTCTACAACGCTTTAACTTTCCCGTTTTTAAACCGATCTGGTAATTTTACATTTGTGTTGTGTAATTGTTTAACATATTAAAACTTGACGTTTCTGTTAGTTTTAGAATTAGTTTTCTTCCTTTAGTTTTAAAATGTATTGATGATTAAATACATTTTAATAATCGTTTCATCTGCTATACCATGTAAATAAATCTTACTCTGAATAAGCTGTTACATCGTTAAAATGCAATTTAACAAAATGTAAAAATTAAAATGTCACTTCTAAAGGTTTACAGTGTTGTCATAGTAACAGGTATCGGATTTCATCCTTTCTGGATAAATACAATATTTACTTGAAATATGTTTCAGATTTAAACCGAGATGTCTTCACCATCACCATCAAAGGGAGGCCGTAAGAGAGACAGGAGCAGTAACCCATCGACCCGTGAGTGTCTTTCCTTTTAAATGGACTCGAATTCTTTTGTTTTTATTTTTCCTGACTCATTCTGATGTTTCTGTGTTGTCAGCGGCGAATGAAGACCCTCTCTCCCCACCGTCACAGCGCTCGCGGTCCCATGACACATCCACAGAGCTGCAGCCGATGCCCACGTCTCCAACCATGGACATACTGGGCCCCGCCGCCAATGACGTGTCTCTGTTCTCCAGTCCTGTGGCGCCTCGCTCTGGTACTCGTCTGTCATTTCAGCAACAGTGTACATTTCATTCAAACGATCCTTTCAGTTCAACTCAAACGCCTTTGGATGTGTTTCAGTCATGCAGAGCGAGATGGATGCGAGCTCTCCCCTGATGTATGGAACGCCCAGCTCTAGAATCGAGGGAACTCCACGCAGCGGCATACGTGGAACTCCGGCCCGCCAGCGAGCTGATCTGGGATCTGTGCGGAAGGGGAAGCAGGTGGACATCCATTCCGAACCGGTGAGGGTTGAACGGTATACTGTGCATTTGTGATGTAAATGGATATTTGATGTTTTATTGGGTCCGATTCTTTATTCTCAGCCCTCTGGAGATGCAGGAGCTGCTGGGGATCAGGGACAGAGACTGGTGATCTGGGGGACGGATGTCAATGTGGGAACCTGCAAGGAGAAGTTTCAAGTAGGAATCCTTCACGGCACACTTAAGCATCTGATACGTTTCATGTGCCTCCTTTATGGAAAGTGACAGATGGGATTTTTCTTTTGCAGCGTTTTCTTCAACGTTTTACGGATCCGAACTCCAGAGAAGATGAGAATGCTGGTCTGGATCTGAACGAGCCTCTTTACATGCAGAAGCTGGATGAGGTGAGATTCACAAACCTGAAAGACACCAAACAGTCAAGCTTGCATCCAGAACGCATTAATATCATTGAAAGTTACTTTATAGTGTTTTATCGGATAACATCTTTGTTTTAGATCAGTGTCGTCGGTGAGCCCGTGTTAAATGTGAGCTGCTGTCACATTCGGACATTTGATGCCGATCTGTATCGACAGCTCATCTGTTACCCACAGGTAAGACCACCTGCAGTCTAAGGCCATGTTCACACTTGACTTCTTTAAAGCTGCTAGCGTCTGTTTTACATTATTATCCTATAGTGTAAACCGTGTTTACAAAAAACGTCCAGTGCTGGCGTGTTTTCCTGCAGCTCAGTGTCTTTTGAGGTTAAAAAAAATTCAACTTTTCTGAAAAAAATGCCCTATGTCAAGCACCTTTTTCACAGCTAACCAATAAAAGAGACCTGGCATTTCCATAACAACATGCGAGGAATGTGATTGGTCAAGAAGGCTCAAGCTCTTAATAATAAATTGGCAGCCGAAAATATTTTCTATTTATTTTCACTTTCATTAACTTCTGATTGCATTTATAGCAAGAAATTAGTATTGTAGATTTTAAATATATGATATGCCTATGAAGCCTGTCTCTCTAAGCTGCCTTCATTTACAAATGCTATCTTTGAACATTGCCGGCCGCAATTTGTAACCAAAACACTGTGAGCGTTTTTTAAACTAAAAAGCACCATAGTCAACTTTTCTTTTCAAAAAAGAAGTCAAGTCTGAACACAGCCTAACATGCTCGTGCGTGTCACTCTTTAATGCGTTTATTACCTCTCGCTGCCATCGACCTGTCAGTTCAAGTCTGTCGTGTTCGCTCTTGCTAACAGGAAGTCATCCCCACCTTTGACATGGCGGTCAATGAGCTCTTCTTCGACCGTTTCCCCGACTCCATTTTGGAGCATCAGATTCAAGTGCGTCCCTACAGCGCCCTGAAAACCAGAAACATGCGTGCGCTCAATCCCGAAGGTAAACACGCCACATATTAAGATGACAAATGACTGCGTCATGTTTCTGACTCGTGGACACCGTCCATCCTTTCAGATATTGATCAGCTCATCACTATCAGTGGGATGGTGATCCGCACGTCACAGCTTATCCCGGAGATGCAGGAGGCATTTTTCCGCTGTCAGGTGTGCTCGTTCAACGCCCGTGTGGAGGTGGACCGCGGACGCATCGCCGAGCCTGCCGTCTGTCGCAACTGTAACACCACCCACAGCATGGCGCTGGTTCATAACCGCTCGGGCTTTTCCGACAAACAAATGGTTGGTGTTTTGTTATCAGGATTGAAGAAAATATTTAACTATTTGTGCATTTGATTACGTCACGTTTTGGTTTACGAGGAAAACTAGAATTTTGCTTTTGGAAATGTTTCGATAGATAAAACTGCAGGAATCTCCTGAGGACATGCCTGCGGGTCAGACACCCCACACCACCATCGTCTATGCTCATAATGACCTGGTGGACAAAGTGCAGCCTGGCGACAGATTGAACATCACTGGTATGACCCATCTCCATCGTCTTCAAGCTATTTTTGGTGCAAAAAAAGTTTTATAATCCAGAGAGTGCTTGACAACCAAAGCCAATGTCTTCCTGTCACGGCTAAAATAAGAATTGTGTGAGAAGCCTTGTGCGTGTTTGTGTTCAGGTATCTACAGAGCTGTGCCTATGCGTCTAAACCCACGACAGAGTCAAGTGAAGTCTGTTTACAAGACGCACATCGACGCCATTCACTTCCGTAAAACAGATGAGAAGCGTCTTCACGGTGTGGACGAGGACGGCGAGCAGAAGCTCTTCACTAAAGAGCGAGTCGCTATACTGAAAGAGTTAGCGGCCAAACCTGACGTCTATGAGCGACTCTCGTCAGCTCTCGCGCCCAGCATTTACGAACACGAAGACATCAAGAAAGTACGTTTGTTATTTAAATTCAAAAAAAATTTTGT
Organism: Triplophysa dalaica; assembly: GCF_015846415.1. Lineage (NCBI taxonomy): Eukaryota > Metazoa > Chordata > Actinopteri > Cypriniformes > Nemacheilidae > Triplophysa > Triplophysa dalaica. The sequence goes on along the minus strand of NC_079564.1, from coordinate 680,184 downwards.
GTAGCGAAGAGTTCATTTCTCTTTGATATTCGTTCTGGTTTATGATTATGTAATGAGAATGTTTTATCAGTTTTTTTGAAAGTTCTGTATTTTTGCAGGGTATCCTCTTGCAGTTATTCGGCGGCACGCGAAAGGACTTCACACAGACGGGCCGGGGAAACTTCCGTGCCGAGGTCAACATCCTGCTGTGTGGCGATCCGGGCACCAGTAAATCCCAGCTGCTCCAGTACGTGTTTAACCTTGTTCCACGTGGCCAGTACACATCAGGGAAAGGCTCCAGCGCCGTAGGTCTCACTGCGTATGTGATGAAGGACCCAGAAACCCGTCAGCTGGTTCTGCAGACCGGCGCCCTCGTGCTGAGCGACAACGGAATTTGCTGCATCGACGAGTTTGATAAGATGAGCGACAGCACGCGATCGGTGCTGCATGAAGTCATGGAGCAGCAGACGCTCTCTATTGCAAAGGTAAATGCTGAATGGGATGAATCTCAATTTAGGGGGATGTCACGCTCCGTTATTTTGGTCAGACTATGTTTAGCACGATTGTGAACTCTTTCTCCGCCAGCCGCCTTTAAAAAATGGTTCCAAGCCAGCGACAGTGTTTTTAAAACATTTTCACTAAACTTTGTAAAGAATGTATGGACAAACAAGAAATCAAATGAAAGAACAGAGTCACTGCTTTTTATCAAAGCAAACTGTATTCTAGCTTCATTTGTTCTTTAATATCACCTCTTAGATGTGGGTACTAGGCTTGTTGCGTAGTCTGTATCACAGGTGATACACGGTGTCCACCCGCCTAGCGATTACATCACTTTACCATCACTGCACCGACCCCAACTGTCATTTTTTATTTTTATAGTAATAAATCACTTTAGTTTAGTCACCATTAATTCATGCAATTGGTGTTCCCAAATTGCTGCTATTTTAAAACCGAAAGTAAAATGTGTCATTAGCACGACCGCATCCTCGATCACCCCACAGCAAACCCCTCACCCCTGGGGGGAAAGAGATCAAATTTATTCATTTTAGTTTCAGAGATTCTGAGCTTTTTCCAAAGGTCTGTAACAGTGCCCCCTGCTGTTCAACAGTACAAACACCGAAATCTATAATAGATGGTCTAGTTGGCATGGAAGCATTGATTTCTAAATGTCGAGATAACTCATCAATGACGGGAAAAGAGTTGTTAATACTGTTTTTTGTGTGTAGGCTGGAATTATTTGCCAGCTCAATGCTCGGACCTCCATCCTCGCAGCAGCCAATCCGGTGGAGTCTCAGTGGAACCCTAAAAAGACAACCATTGAAAACATCCAGCTTCCTCACACACTTCTGTCCAGGTAAAAGACGACAACATTAAGATACGCGCTCAGTCAACATTTCTCTTTTCTGTGCTAACGCACTCTCTTGTCAGGTTTGATTTGATCTTCCTGATGCTGGACCCTCAGGATGAGGCGTATGACAGACGTCTCGCACATCATCTAGTGTCTCTGTATTACCAGAGTGAAGACCAGATTGAGGAGGAACATCTGGACATGGCTGTGCTGAAGGATTACATCGCTTACGCTCGCACATCTGTGCACCCCAGACTCTCGGAGGAAGCGAGTCAAGCCCTGATCGAGGCATGTCAAACTGAACATTGCAGTTTCGTTGCGCATAATATTGTTTGTAACACTTCACGTTCGTGCTTTGCAGGCCTATGTAGACATGCGTAAGATCGGAAGTGGGCGGGGCATGGTGTCTGCGTACCCCCGTCAGCTGGAGTCTCTCATCCGATTGGCTGAAGCTCATGCTAAAGTGCGTTTCTGCAATAAGGTCGAGTCCATCGATGTTGAGGAAGCCAAGAGACTCCACAGAGAGGCACTGAAACAGTCGGCAACTGATCCCAGAACAGGATTCGTTGACATTTCTATCCTCACCACAGGTATGACTTTATGAGTAAAGTAAGGATGAAACGTTCAGAACATTAGGAATTTTGGTCAATTAATATTCAGTTAATATTAAGACATTTTAACACATGTTTTTAATGCATTTGTGTTGCATTGTCATTTTATTCTATATATATATATATATATATATAGAAATTAAAGCATTGTGTTTTGCACAAGGATATGCAATGACAGAAAGTATCAATTTTGTTTTGTGATGTTTGTGATTGGTTGTTCGTGTGTAGGTATGAGCGCCACAGCTCGCAAGCGTAAAGAGGAAGTGGCTCAGGCCCTGAAGAAACTCATCCAATCAAAGGGCAAGACACCAGCTATGAAGTACCAACAGCTGTTTGACGATCTCCGTGGCCAATCAGAGGCTGTAAGACACTTAACATACCTGATTGACAAACTAAACTTATAAAAATACTGCTTGCTTGTTTCTTAATATTTATCTCGGCCTTAAATGCTAAAGATGTCGTCTTCTGTTTCAGGCCATCACTAAAGACATGTTTGATGAGGCACTTCGCGCGCTCGCTGATGAAGATTATCTGACTGTCACAGGAAAGACTGTTCGTCTGCTGTAAACATGCATGATACACGTGTGCTGCTTTTCCATTCTGTTGCTTCATTCTTTTTGTGTTATGTGTTAATAGCTGTATGTATGATACCTTTCCTTGTTGCAATAAATGAATTTTGTTCATCAAAAGAGGCATTTGTATTTGATTGTTGACAGGACATTTGTGCTGTCCACATTATGCAGATGCTTTTGATTCTAATTTAAAGGCAGTAGTTCCAGAGACCAACAAGATTTGTTTGAATTCATCAAAATTAGTTTCATTAAACCACATTTGTGCTTTCAGAAGATTACATGTTTCATTTGTTAGCAGCAGGGGTGGTTAATGTCGGTTTATCACACTTAATTAATAATAACTTTAGTTATTTACAAAAATGTAAGATGATATTTATACGTCCTGAAGCCTCAGTAATTTAAACTGATTCAAGTATATATAACATGTAATGACTTAAACATCAGCTGTTTTGAGCATTACACTTTCAAATACATATTTTCATGTGAATGTAAACAAATTTCTACATTTAGATTTCAAATTTAAGTTTGCTTAATGCGGAATTGTATTAAAAAGTATTTATAAAAGGTAAGTATAAATACAAGTAAATAAATGACTTAAAAAAGTGGGGGAAGAGTAATCCTTTACTTTTTCAGGGAAAATGAATTTGTACAGATATTGTTTACATAACACAACAAACACTGCGGTTAACTTTCTGTAAAACTCAATAAAATGTAGAATGTTTAACACAGCATACGTAAACTGCGCATAAAGGGAGGGGCTCTGCTGTACAGGAGCAAATGAAAACACGCTGTTCAGAATTGTAGTTATGCATCTAATTAACAAATGATAAATATACAGATTCAATAAATTAATAAAATAATAGACGAGAAAACATTATATTATGAAAATATTACTGTTGAAATGTCTTTTCACAGAAGCCACGCCCTTCCCTACTAACACATTAGTCACGTGACGCGGTGACGTCACGGTGTCGTGCGCTTTTTGGATTCGGGCAGAAGAAGATGGCGGCCTCCTCAGGTTTGTCTCACAATCTCCTCAATCCTGGCGTCCTTTCGCGGCGCTATTTTATCAACGCATCCGCTCGTCCCACAAGCCACGACGTCACGTACATTACCTGAGACGTTTGCGGTCCTCAAATGTTTTATATTTTCTTTCGTTAACACAAGTGTGTGCCGTTTGAACTGTGTGTGTGTTAGCGTCGAGCTAACGGCCCTCCCTCAGAGCGTCCGTGTTAAATAACACCACGTTTACTTCACATGATCACTTGGTTATTATTGAATAGACATCGAGTAAAGTAGTGCGTTCTGATATTAGCCTGAGAATTAAATCAAATGCTGAATGTCGATGTTGGGCGGGTGTATCAGTGCTAACGTGAGGCGAGGCGGAGCTTTGACGCGCGTGCTGCTGATGGTCGCGTCCTGTGTCAAGATAAAATGGGCCTTAAACTGATGTTATTGTGTCCTGTCACACTCAAAACTGCTCAAATAATCCTAACAGAGGCTTCACATCTCTGAACTGTCGTGGATCAGCAGTGAAGTGCGTGTCGACTGCAGTAGTTCTGTAGATTCATATTATGACGCTCAGTGCAGGACGCAGCTCATAAGAATAATAAGTTATTTAAGTACCTACAATTTTATAGTGCATTTTTAAATAATCTTGCATATCACAATAATTAGCAGTGCATGCAGTATGATTAAATGACGTTTATGTGTTTGTATAGAATGACACATTGATTTCATGACATTTATAGAGTGCAACGTTAGAGATATCATTAGATTTTTAGTTTAATTTATGTAAGGGTTGAATGCATTTTTCGTTCAAGTTTTGTGCATGTCTCGAGAGAGAGAGAGAGAGAGAGAGAGAGAGAGAGAGAGAGAGAGAGACATATAAGTATGGGTGTCATTTCCTGAGTCGTTCAGAAATGAGTTTTTTTACGTTCTTTGTCAATCACCTAAACCAGCAAATCTGGCCTCTCCGCTTCTTCAGCATTAGTATGTTGAGGAGATCATTGGTTGCTACTTGTTACATGTTACAAATGTTGAATCTTTTTAATACACTTGCAGACAAGAAAGAATTAGTGTGTCTGAAATCCAAGATTTATTAATTTATTTAAGTTAGAAAGACAGACATTACCTGTTGCTTTGTCTTCGTCAAAGTTTGTGTTTTAAAGCTTTTTGAACACTTGCTTTCCTGTCTCAGCATATCAGATTTTTCACAAACACCGCACAAGGATCTCTGAGTAGCTCACTTTGTTTTTGCTTTTGCAACATCAGCTTGAACATTTTTAAATGTGCTTCAAGAGAATGTGTGTATATTTATTAGCTGTTAATATTCTTCAATGTGTTAAATAGTCCACCAACGTTTTCCATTTAATATGAAAACCGCATGTGTATTGCATAACAATTAAAGTGGAAATAGACATGTAATACACTGACAAACAATTTTGTTTCACATTTAACAAAAGTGACGACTCCAGGAGATACCTGAGGTTTATGAATTGTAAATGGTTTGTTCCAGGAGTCAAAGTTCCTCGTAATTTTCGTTTGTTGGAAGAGCTTGAGGAAGGACAGAAGGGTGTTGGTGATGGAACAGTGAGCTGGGGTTTGGAGGATGATGAAGATATGACTCTCACACGGTGGACAGGCATGATCATCGGACCAGCACGAGTATGTTTCATTTTTCATCACATTTTCTGTGAAGTATGACAGAAATCAGGAAACCAGGCCTGTGTATCATTTCTTTTTATCATGACAGGAAGTCCAGAGCACCAGGAGATAATATGAAACTCATACTTATGACACATGACAGCTGGAAGTGTAGATCAAGATACAGTTGAAAGACCTTTCATTAAAATCATTTATTTATCAGGTTAAACTTGTAGTACAATGCTTATTTCTCAGCTGGGTTGAGCAGTTTTTTTGTTCATAAAAAAATCTGTATATTTAAGATGACTATTAGGTCCTAAATAGTCCCAAGGTGATGGGAAACCTGACTCATTCTAAATTCAGATTTTGAGGCCAACAGTTAATTATGCATGATAACTACATTATAGCCTGTTCTGAATAACGGCTGTCAATATATCAGATTCACTACAGTTATCCTTAAGAATGATATCACAATATCTAGTTTTTTTGCTATCAGTTAAATTTATCTTTCATTCTTTTCTGTTTTCTCTTCTTTGTTTCGGTGAATAACACTAAAAATAGGATTGTAGGGAGGGAGACTGTTTGTAACTATTGTGACTCTTCGGATTCACGTTTGATTGTGTGCTGAGGATTGTTCTGGGCTCAAAAATATTGCATCAGTCAGAATACACTCGTTTTAAATGCAATCAATAATGCCCAAAAAACATATGCAAAAGTTATACAAATATCATGGAAATGAATCACTCTGCGGATGTGTGTGGGAACCGCAACTGTCGTCTTTGAGCACTACAGTGATTTCCAATGAGGCAAAAAGAAATTGAAATGAGACTTTGTGCTGATTGAAGAGTCATCAAAGCAGTTTAATCTCTTGCATAAGCCATTTGTGTGTTTGCAGAACTTTTATGCTATCAAGAGATTTGATAAAAGAATGAAGTGAGAAGTTCTTATTGAGTTGTGTGTCTGTTTTCTTTGATGTTTAGATCAGATCATGTTTCATGTTCTGTTGGCCGTATCCGCTCTAACCTTTAGCCTGTTTTTGTTTCTCAGACTAATTATGAAAACAGAATATACAGCCTGAAAGTGGAGTGCGGACCTAAATATCCCGAATTACCACCGACTGTTAGATTTGTAACAAAAATTAGCATGAATGGAGTAAATAATTCCAACGGGATGGTAAGTGCAATCATTTTCATAACATTATTGTAAACAGTGTGATGTTGCTTTTAAGAGAGATTGTATTCAGAGCATATTTTAAAGAGCAGTGATGTTGCACGGCATCCAAACTGATGCTGTTTCTTGGTACATGTCATGTAATACTACAGAGGAATTATGATTTTTAGTGTTAAAATTTTATGCAAAACCGATATCAGGTCAGTCCTTAACACCTCAGAAACATGCTGTAATATTAGGTCTACTTGTTAAATGCTGGAAAAGAAATTTGACAAAATGTCACACTTATGTAAGGGCTGAGAGATGTGTTTTTGGATCTTCCTAACCAAATGTGAATCAACCACATGACTGATTTATCAGTGTTTATTTAAGTGGAGCCGTGTAGTATGTTGAAGTGTTACGGGAAGGATATTTGAGCATATTTGAGCATATTTAAGCATATTTGAGCATATTTAAGCATATTTGAGCATATTTAAGCATATTTGGTAATCAAGACTCTCACTTGAGATTTTACATACAGCACCGGTATCAACCTGATACTAAATACAACTTGTATTGAAAAACAGCTGTGAATCATGTCTTTGCTCTATATTACTAGGGTCCTGTGAAATCTGTTTTGTTTTTCCTAAATTATCTTTTTTCCCCAGATTCCCTTTTTTTCATTAGATTTTTTTCTGTTTTAGTGGTTAGAATACATTTTAGTAATCAAAAAGCATGTCTCATCAAATGTCATCATGCAACCTATACAGGTTGATGACAGTGTATTAAAGGTTACATTTAAAAGGGAACATGGTATAGATAGAGACCCTTTTTTTGCATCCAATTAAACCTTCTATGCATTTAATCTTACTTTTTTTTTAATTCTATTTGCTATTTGATTATGGATTTTGCTATTCTGTCCACACATTATTCTTTTGCGTCACATAAAGTATAGGGCTTTTTATTTACATTAAGTAAGCAAGACATATTATTACGTTTTCAGCAATATATTGTCCGCTGTGTGAATATTGCTGTTGTGAAACAACTGTCATTTTGCAGCAAGCTCAATGAATTGACACCCTTTTGCATGCGATTCCTTTATTTACATACTTGGTTAATTGTAATTGAAATGAAATGAAGTGTGCTGCTCAGATAGTGAGCGCTGTGTAGCCTGAATCACATGACTCATTACCGCTGATCTCTTCCTCTCTCTTGTGTCTTTGCAGGTGGATGCACGTAGCATACCAATTCTAGCAAAATGGCAAAACTCGTATAGCATTAAAGTCGTTCTTCAAGAGCTAAGGCGTCTTTTGATGTCCAAAGAGAATATGAAGCTTCCCCAACCACCAGAAGGACAAACATACAGCAATTAATTGTAAATGATTGTGACCCTCTGTCTTAAACCTTACTCTCTTAGAAATGTCTTGTAAATCATCAGAAACAAACAAACAAATATTGGTCACTCCCCAGTCTCCACCGCTGGAGCTAAGATTGGACCTTTCTATTAGTTAAGCTTGACAAACAAAGAATGCCTTTAACGTGAGGCACCATTCTGTTTAACAATTACGAGTTCACAAATCTCTCTTCTAGTAACGTCACATCGACCAAAAGCTTACGCTCTCCAGCTGAATCGTCGAAGAAAGAAAGGCATGTTAGAACGTGAGGTTTATACAGATCTATACATTTTAAGTTAAAGCAACTGGGCACCAAATTCTAAAATTAGAATGCACATACGACGGCATGCTTGTAAAGAAAATAAATGAGGGAAAAAAAGCATTTCTGGGAAAAACGAAACATGATAAAGCAGCTGTGTAAGTTGTATGTTTTTTTTGTGTGTGTGTATCTGAACCCCTCACTGACGGTAATGTTAAGGGTCCTTAAAAGTGTGCCTGTAGTGTACTAGTAGTATCGCAAACGGGGGGTGGTTATAAACTTTCATTTTTTTGTTTTTATTTGTAATGTCTGTATTTGACACAATAGCAGTTTGTTTTCAGCGTGGTGGCTCTTGTAAACGGATGCTCTGTTCTGTTGTGGATTCGAACCATGCGCTTTACTCCTACAGGAAATGTCGGGTGCATTAAAAATGTGACTCTCCAACCCGCTGTCAGACTTTGTTTGTCCATCACATGCCGCAAAAATGCTGAGATGTTAGTGTTGCAAACAGCAAACCCTTGCCATTCAGATGAGAACGCTTTCTGCCTCGCCGCTCACTCACATGGATTCGGTAGATTTAAAACACCAAACCACTACAAACCTTCTAGTAAATTCCCACAGATATGTTTCATATCACAGCAGTTTATCTGAGCAACAGACACGTTTTGGCTGTTAATTTATACTCAAATTTAGTGTTTATGCTGCAGTTTAAACGTGTGATTGAGGACGTACCCGTCGATAAGATATCTGGTGTTGATGGTAAGGATTTGCTGTTGGAAACTTGCCCTTGCTTATCCACAGTGCTTTAAAACTCCACCTGTAACTGCGACGGCATGCTGTTATGTAGCTATCATTAAATCTGAATTTAGTACTTCAGTAATTAAACATTAGAAACACTGATATAATCTTTAGGTACTCTAACAAACGTCATTGAATTGTAATTCCAGTGACTGGTGGGGGATTGTTGTATTGTTCATTTATGCTTCGGTTGGCTATGACCATTTCACTAAAGTCTTCATTAGGCTGTTACTGTGCAAATGATTATATGTAGTGACAATTTCTAACGGCCTCGACTTGTTCAGAGCCACAATCACCCTGCAGTGTAATGAATCTAAGAATCATTTTCTCCCTGTTCATGTTTTCTTTCCTTTTTTTAAGACATAACCAAATTAAGTTGAATTTGTGACACCGGGGCTATGTTCAGAATAATAAAACAAACATTGTGGAACACACACAGGTCTTTCTCTGGTCATTTTAATGCAGGGTTTCATGTTGAATGTCATTATTGAATTAAAGTTCACCCAAATAAGTGAAAATTCTGTCTTTTTCTCTTTCTCTTGCCATTACAAACCCGTTTGACTTCATTTTCTGCAGGACACAAAAGAAGATACTTTGAAGAATGTTTGTAACCGAACAACGGCGGTTCACATTCACTTCTATTGTATGGACACAAGACCAACGCAAGTGAATGGGGGCCACCGTTGTTCGGTAACATTCTTCAAAATATCTTCATGCACGTTTGAAATGACAGATTTTTCATTTTTGGGTGAACCATCCCTTTAATTATTTAGTGCAGATTGCTAAAGTGCAGATCAGCTGTCGGGTTATAATGGATGTATGTTCAGACACATGGATCTTGGGCGGTACTCCATTCAATAAAGAAGAAAGTTCTTTTATGTTCACAATATTTTTCCACGCAATGAAAGAAAACGATGGCTGTCCATAACATTCTGGCTAACAGTTGCTTTTGTGTGCCACTTACTTAAAGTAAATCACACAGGTTTAGAACAACACCAGGGTGAGTAAATTATTCACATTTGATATGAATAAGTAAAATATTTTTTTATACATTATTGATTTTCTTTTTAGTGGAATTGTCCGTTTGATTATCAGACATCATACAGTTGGAAAACAGCCATTAAGTAGCAATATGTTAGGATCACTGCCCTGCTGTCTGAATAAATGTGTAGACTTTGGCCCATCATGGGAGGAGACGGGACAGCTTCACCTGCTCCAATTTATTGACATTCCACACAAAAATGAACATCTTTCACCATTAACTCACCCTCAGGTTGTTTCAAACATGTATACATTTCTTTGTTCTGTTGAACACAAGATGAGATATTTTGAAGAATTTAGAATAACAAACCGCTCTGGAGTTCCATTTAGTTATACCTACAACAATCTTTAAAATAAAGATGCTTAAAAGTTTCTTAACGCCAATGTCATCGATGAACCATTTTGGTTCCACAAAGAACCATTCAGCCAAAGGTTCTGTAAAGATCCCTCTCTTTCTTATTTTTTTTTGCTTTCTTATTTCAGATATTTAAGGTTCTTTGTGGAACCTAAAGGTTCTTCTATGGCATCAAAGAACCTTTTAAAGCACATTTTTCTTAGTGCATGGTAGTCGGTGGTGTCCCAGAACTGAAGATTGCTAAGATTCTTCCAAATATCTTTCGTCATTAAGTCATTTATAACGGTGAGAAATTAAATGAGAGTGAGTGAATGATGACAAAATGTTCATTTTTGGGTGAACTAATAAAATTGAATAAATGCCATTACGTTAAATAAAACAAATCTAACCAAATAGAGCCTTCATGATTGTGTAATTTGGCAGACAATCGGTTGTCTATTAAATAATTGCAATTATGGCAATTAATTGAGTGTTTAAAAGCTTTGACAGTTAAATTTATTAACTACAATTATTCAATTCAATGAATACAATATAAATACATTAAGAAATGTCAAATTTTTGTAAATAACTAGTCAAATCAAGAATCACTTTAATAAAACTCTTAAACACAAGCAAGACAAATCTGATACAGCTCGAGGGAAAAATGTTATTTGAACGTAACAGTGAGTTCAGATCGAGGACGGTGGATGCAAAATGCTGCAGATCACTCTTGTTCTCTAAAAGATTTACAATAATTGCTGTTATCTGATATAATTGTGATTGTCATAATTGCTTTGAGACGATAATTTAATAATTGTGACAGCCTCACACATGTGGTTTATTGTATTGACAGTACAAGTGTGCACCCTATATATGATTCTTTTCTAGTAAGTACAAAGTTTGCATGGTTTTTATGAAGAAGTACACTACACTATTTTTAATCGGTTGCTTTAAAAAATAAATGCATAAATGTCTTTGAAAAGCGAAGACCCCAAATGCTTTGATGTTTTCTTTCTAAAGGCATAAAGTTCTTTCTTTGATCTGATACTGATGTTTTATTCTGCTCTCCAAGTACAGTGGATCTACTATTGCATTTATAACCTTGAACACGTTTTATTGATCCGCCTGTCAAGATCAGCCAAATGTGTGACATCACGCCCTTGTACGGTGGGTTTTTTATTTTTGTGCTGCTTTGATGTGTTCCCTCATAAGCACAAGGTTGACAAAAACGGTCACATCATGCCCTTGCTCAATGCAAAACCTTCCAGCAATTCAAATGATCAAAACTAGATGTGATTTCTCTTATTCCACCCAGCAGCCACTAGAGGGAGCTATACACACATGCTTGATTCTCTGTGTCCTTTAATTTCAGCAAGGCAACATTTTTATGCATCTTAAAAAGACATGCTTTGTTGACCCCAGGGAAATCTGATGACGGAGCGAGAACTAAAGCACTTGTCTGTGTCTGTTGATGTGTGTAATCAGAGCATTATCCTCGTCAAGTCCCTCATGAAGGAATCAGATGTTCACTGAATCTGTGTTATTGAGATTTCAGAGCAAGTGTGACCGAAGTCATGCGCCATAATTGATTTTTGCTGGTGCAAAGTCTAACTAGCCAGATTGTGTTTCAGGATACGTTATAGGCTACTCTTGTATTATGACGTATCTCAAAAAACATGTTAATGGAACAAGACATCCAAAAATAAAACTTCTCTCATCATTTAGTTACTCTCATGATCTTCACAAAAGATGTATTTTAGAAATGTCCCCATGGATTTGTATTCATACAATGGAAGTCAGTGGAGGTCAATGGTTACCGGCATTCTTCCAAATATCTTCTTTTGTGTTCTGGAGAAGTCATACAGGTTTGGAATCTAATAAGGGTGATAACTTAAGGAAGGAAGCTGTCATTTTTTGGCGAACTGTCCCTTTAAGAATGTGGTATGTTCATTATTGGTTATTCAATCAGATCTATTTTTTTAAATAAAATAAAGGTAATTTTTTATTATTGCATGACATAATGCCTGACATAATTGTCAAAGCACACGCACAGATATTTTATGTTTCTATGTTTTATTTTTATATACTGTAGAGTCCACTTTAAATGTCTATTCCCGTTCTTATTACTGCAGAATTTGGCCAGTTTCTCATGTACACGATCTGGCATGAAGTCCACAAACCTGATGATCTATATATCTCAGCATGCTTTGAGAATGTTCCAGCAACTTGAGTGCTTCAATGAAAGCAAGCTTATCTGACCTTTCGTATGAAGGAGTTAACATGGTCAACATCAGAGATCTTGTTCTCTCATTTCATAACATTTCTTCAAAATCCTAAAAGTTAACAATGTGTGTATAGCATCTGTTAAATGGATTCATGTTGGTCTGCGCATGAGTGTTTTTAAAGCATCATAGAATGTCTTAAATGATGTGTAGTGCAAGATATTGTGCAGTGGTACCTTTGCATTACAACACACCAAACGTTTTCACTTTATAATGTTTGTTCAGTGACAGCCAGTGAAGTTCTATCATGGAAAGTTTGTGTAGTCTCACTCTTGGTGATATGAATGAATGGCCTCTGGTGAGAAATTGTCAGACTGAAGTCGTGTGGGTTTTCTCATCTCCTTGTCGCCTGTTCTCGCTCTTGACTGATGAGATGCGATTGTAAATCTGGACTGGAGACAGTCTAATAGCATGTTTACTCAACGCTCTGCCGAGCCGCACAGTAAACCATGACATCAAGTTTATCATGACATCACGCAATAACCAAAATGATGCTGCGGGCGGCTTGATTATATGAGATCAATACCGTTCGGTAGGGCTTTAGAAAAGAAGTCATAAAGAACAATAACATTAATACGGCATATAAATTACATTTTTATGTAAGATGCTAATGCAATAATGCTGGAGTAGGAGTGTATAGTGCTCATATATCACCACGGCTGTGATCAGTGTTGGGTGTCACTGGTTACTAAGTAATTAGTTTCTGTAATTGAATTACTTTTCCCTTGAAAGAGTCAAGTAAGGGATTACTCTTATTGTTTCTGTAATTTAATTACAGTTACTTCTCATGTAATTGAGCTAAATACTGTGTTATATATTCAAAATTATGAGTCTTTAAAATGTAAGCTTTCATGTATCCTTCTCACATTTGTTTAATTTGCAGAGTTAATTAGAACAATTTATTTATTATTTATTTGAATGAATTAAACCAGCCGTTTCATGTCAATCCGTGAATGAATTCTAATCAAGGTTGAAATAGGATATAGAAAGTCATTAGTAATAAGTGATTAAATACTTTTTGGAGAGAGTCATGTACAGTAATATAATTACACTATTGAATATGTCATTAGTAACTAGTTATTAATTACTTTTTCAGAGTAACTTACCTAACACTCACTATGAGAGCGATATTGCATTTATACAACAGTTCGACGGCAAAAGTTTTTAGATAAGTCAGAAACCGTGGTGATACTGGTGGAATATCTTATGGCTCTCAGCCAATCATATTCGAGAACCAGAAAGAACTGTTGAATAATTATGTATATTTAAATATATCATATAATTATGCTTTGAATTAGGTATTGTTTCATTTGAACACAGTGCATTTGTCATAATGTTGATCAATGAAAGTTACAAAATAAAGTTTTTAACCAGTTGGGTCAAACGTGGACATATTCTGGGTTTGTTCACATTTGACGCAACCACGGGTTGAAAAAACAGCATTTTTGAAGAAGTGCTCTCCTGACCGCTTTCTTTTTTTACTCGTCTCACTGGACCCGGTTTCAAGCGATGCATATTTCTATCAGAATCAGGAAGGCCAAACGCTTAAAACTTAAAATGTTGGTGTATGTCTTAAAAAGGAATGAGACGAATCTAAACGCACGTTGAGGAGAAAAGGCAAGAATAAATAAGCTGTGTACGGATCCCATTCCAAGTTATTTATTTTAGAGGGCAATGCCAGCAGACTTTGTGTCTCTGGCTTGTGAGCCCTATTAAATTACCGCTGGATGTTTTTAATTACCGCCCATAAATGGAGAAACACAGCACGCTCAGAGCGTTTCAGGCCCCTGTCCGCAGATCTGAGGGGGGCGGCCTCGGTCCCCTGTCGTCCCGGTGGTCTCACTGTGTGTGTGTACTGTAAGTGTTAGAAAGTGTGCTCTCTTTTATTTGTAGAGAAATGTGAGCGTTTCTCACTGCTGGTAGAAGAGGGGAAATCGTTAATAAAACAAGGGAGAGGGAGAGAGAGAGAAATGGGACGGGGTACATATCCACTTAATTGCGCTTTAATGAAAAGGGTTTTGGCTTCTCGTGCACTGTGTTTAAAGAGACCTAAACACAATCCCAGATGTACGGCCGCAAAGCGTCACTCCGGTTGGCCCTGCAGGCTGTAATCCGTCTCCAGCGCCGGTGCTCTCGCTAATAGCACTTGTCGCCAGTAGAATTGCGTTAATGTCTCTTTTGAAACCTCAAATCCAGAGCCGAACGTTTTCACATGCTGTGTGTGCTGAATCAAGCCGAACGGATCACACACTGGCCAATCCAAAGCTACCGAGTTGCGTATTTGGTTTTGATTGGCCAACTGTTTCCGGTGCGAAAGGCACCAAGACATGTGGATGTGTGCTTCGTGTCAAGTCGATTCGAAATGCTTGTCGTGAAACCCACAGGAAAGGTCGAGCTATCAGATGACATTGTTCGGTGCTTTTTTCAAACTCAAGATCGCAGAAGTGTGCTGTCACGAGCTATAAACGTCAGCACATCAAGGTCACTCAGTAGTGTTCCAGGCCAGACAGAAGTCTCCTCGTGCATACTTTCTTTTTTAGAGAAATAACAAACCTCGCTCGAATGTTTAACCGTCAGATGAGTTATCATTGGAGCAGCTAGCTTGAATTTGCGTTGACTAACCTTATCAACCAGATTTATATCAGGCTGATGCGCCATCATGAAAGAGCGTTGATAATAATACTAAAGATAATGCCGCTATAGACGGGTTCAAAGTGACAACATTAACAAACGTTAATGCGCACGCGCGTGTTCGTGGAGAGCCCTTAACTTCCGGTACACATTCACTAACAATAGAGTGCCTGTAGATTATGTCTGATGATAAAAATGTAAATAAACCGAGAAGAACCCTTACTTGGCTAAACTTGTCTCTCCCAAATTTTAATTTAGACTGCAATACCAAGCTCAGTGTACCGTACGCTTTCTTTAAATGTGACCGAAAATTCAACAAATCGTTTATTTGACACAATCATTATACAATAGAATAATAATGCCTATTAATATTAACATAAATTAACTAAAATATAAATGAAACTTTTTGGAACACGATACGTAAAATCAAGCTCAAGAAGCTAGAAGCGTTTCTTGTTTATGTCTTTAACCATTACGCTGTACGTCATTACATGGAAAACATAACAAAAATATTAACTTTTTTTAATACAATTCTTTGTCTTATTTCAGTTTGACTGTGATTTTTGGCCCTATTTGTTTTTCTTTTTGAACAAGTCAAATGACAATCAATGCACATTGTGAAAAGCGCTATATAAATAAACTTGAATTGAATTAAAATGAGTTGTTCACTACAGTCTAGTAATTTGAAATTATTTCATGAGGTCCCTAGTTTGAATGAAATCATACTTTCTCATATGGTTTAGTTTGTTCACACTATGCTTTGGGTTAAAGTCGGCATGAAAGAGAAGTTGTGATCGTGTCTTCTTCCCAATCGTGACGTTTTATCTGACTGTAACTGTGTCTTGAGAAATATAGGACGTGGCTTGATTTCAACCTCTGGGAGTTGATTGGTCAATCAGTATAGACCCGTTCACACACAGAGACAAATGTTGTGCAGAGAAGAGATGCTGTTTTGAGTGGAAGGGCATGTTTGTGATTTTCAATAAAGGGCAGATGAAATGAAAAACTACATATAATAATCATTAATAATAAACACTGCAGCATGACATGAAAAAATAAGAATGCTCAATTTGGATTTCGAGGTGACTTAAAATGTAAAGCATCTTTTTTTGCATTCTTTTCAATTATTCGTACAGTTTTGTACATTTCACATCATATAGATTCATACAAATGACTTCTCGTGAGATCAGGCTGTGTTCTCAGCGTCTCACTTGATTTGAAACCCACATTGTATACCTGATTGTAGTTTCCACCTGTGGTGAGCCGTCACATTCAGAGATGGACAGCAGTGGAGACGATGTGTCCCGGGTTAGAATAGACTTCCTCTACGGTCCGTGAGGGTTCCAGGACACCATAAACCTGGAGAGGTGGAACATAGCAGACACATGTTGTGGTGACAGAATGTCTGTGAGGACAGTGAGTCTCTGCTGGTGCTGTTGTGCCACAGGCTGCAGACATCATCCACAGGATGCAGGACAATAGTGGGAAGGAAAGAGAAGGCAACATGAAAGAGACATTAACCTGCCAACCTGTGAAGCGAGGCCCGAATGTCCCCCTCCTTGAATTTAGCATAACATTGAACACATCGACTTCCTGAAACATGTTTTTACGATACGAAAATCATTTTAAGCACATTTTTGGAAAGCCCTCTCGTCATTCCAAAGCTATATTTTGAAGAACGTTGTTAACCAAACAACACTTGACCCCCATTGACTTCCGTTATATGAAGCAAGGTTATTTTAGTTTACTCAAATTAAAACTTTGTAATTGTTTCCGTTCATTGAAATCAAATCAAAAATTGAGCTAAAATGATTGGGAAAAACCTCACGATGGGGGAAATTGAAAAGTTGCCTCAAAGATCAACTGAAATAAGTTTAAAGCATTAAAATTATAAAAAAATAAGCAAAAACTAAATTATTATTATATACCAACATAAAAAATAAACATATAAATAAAAAAATGACAAAAACATGTACCTAAATTGCTAAAACTTCAACTAATTTAAAATGAAACGGAAACTCTAAAAATAAAAGCTAATTTGAAATATGAATAAAACTAAAATCAATATAATAACTCTGTTATGGACACAAAACCATTGAGACGTTTCTCAAAATATCTTCTTTTGTTTTCAGGTTTTGAAGGACATTGGAGTGTCATACAATTTTTAAACAAATTATTGCTTTAATGTCTCTTTGCACTTAATTTGCGATACTGTTTTTATTTGAACCCTATTTTGTAATCTGGTTTTACTCTATGTTTGTTTAAGTGTTATGTTAATTTAATGTTCAATATTTGTTGCAGATAGTAACATGGCATCCCATTTTCAACCCATAGGGTTGCAAAATTTGCAAACCTCACAAGAAAACAGAACATGATTTGTGTCTGACCTCCTGTTGTTGATCTCTACATGTGCTAAAGGTTTTCCATTCTCTGCACATTTGTTGACAAAGAAAATGAAAAAATGTGATATTTAATGTATGTAGTGTAAGAGTTTCAGGTCTTATTTATGATCCCGTTCTTGGAAAGACTCCTTTGAAAAGGAAACAGTGGAGAGACGTCCAGCTTGTGTTTTTTATTGCTGTGTCACGATTATAAGTCGTTTTGTGAAACAGAATTATCACTCTCTCCTCAACACCAACAACTTGAGATTTATGTGTGTTTACCTTTGAAAGACGCATGAAAACCATCACAGTTTTCTCTTCCCAGAAGAAGCCGGCCTGTGCGGTGCGGTTGGGTTTGAGGTTTTGGATGAAGTTTCTCTCTGCTGGAGGGATGAAGATGGAGTCGAGATGTTCTCTGAGGTTGTTGTGGCCTTCAGAAGCAGCGTTGTTCTGCTGTGAGGTCATGTGTGTTAGTCCGCTTAGTTCTTTCCCTTTTTCTACATCAGACTATAGTGTGATGTTTCATAGACCGACAGACAGACGGATGTTCATCTAAAACACAACTAGTCAGTCAGTGAGAATTCGATTTTCATATTTATATTTTTGGGAATAGGATGTTATCGAGGTAGGAGTGGTTGTGATTTAATATGAATGTTACCTGAAAAATACTATACTATAGTAAACAGTCCTTAAATCCTCAGATACTGTAAAGCAGGGCTATTCAAATCTTACCCTGGAGGGCCGGAGCACTGCAGAGTTTAGATCCAACCCTGATCAAACTTGCACACCTGTGATTTTCTAGCGATACTGAACAGCTTGATTAGCTTGCTCAGGTGTGTTTGATCAGGGCTGGAGCAAAACTCTGCAGTGCTCCGGACCTCCAGGGTAAGATTTGAGGAGCCCTGCTGTAAAGGTTATGGACTTCACCCTTATATAGCCTATATTGTATATATGTATTATAATACAGTGTTTACTACAGTGCATCAATTCACTATACACCGATATGCAATATGTAAACAAGCACTTCCGGTTTCATTTTTATTATTATTCTTTAATCTAATTGATGGTTTTCATCGCACATGCGCACTTTCGTGACCCCCTTCTTAACTTCAGTTTCACATTCACAAACAGTAGTGCCTGTAGATTATGTCGCATAACAATCAAAAGAAATCGAGAAGAATCGTTACTTTGATAAACTTGTCTCTACAATATTCTGAATTTAGACTGTGATACTAAGCTCAACCGCTAGATGTCAGTGTACCAAACGCTTTCTTCAAATGCGACCGAACTACAGGACCCACATTGAAAAATTGTTCATTTAATAAAATGAACATACAACAAAATTCAGCAAATCGTTTATCTAATACAACAGAATAATAATAATAATATGAACATAAATTAAATAAAATTAGACCGTTATATTATTAGACACGAGCCAAACACAAACCGGAAGTAAACTGGGGATCAGGAGCGCGCACGCCCGATGAAACGGTCTGTTAAATAAATCGTACAAATGTTTTTTTTAACGTTTTAATGTGGTTATAAATGTTCTATTGGTTGTATTTTGTTCAAATGGTTAAAAAATGAAAATTCGGTCATATTTGTTCACCCTCATTTTAAACCTGTAGGCCTATGACTTCCATCCTTCCTTCCGCAGAACACAAAAGAAGATATTTTGAGAAATGTCTCATTGGTTTTGTGTCCATACGATGGAAGTGAATGGGTGCCGGCGCTGTTCGGCTCACAATATTCTTCAAAAAATTTATGGAACAAAAAAAATTATACGCGTTTGGAAGGACAAGAGGGTGAGTAGAGAAGGCCTAAATGATGACCCAATTTTCACTTTATAAACTTAAGTTTACATTTTTACAGAGTCATTGCTAAAATATACAACAATATAAAACATTTTACTACAGTTTACTCTCATACATCGTAAAGTATTTATTTATTTATCCTTTATTTAGCCAGGAAAAATCCCATTGAGACTTTTCAGCCTCTTCTTCCAGGGAGACCTGGTCATACTATACCACAAGACTTGTTCATATGAGTCGTTACAGTGAAATGGCTTAACCTGTGTTCCATATTCACAAAAAGAGCACATGCCTAATACATAAAACACTTTCCTCATCCCTCCTTGTAAACTAATAGTTGGCCTCTATGAGCGTTAACAGGTGTTTTATAGTTTTATAATCGTCTTACAGTTTGGTTTCTCTTGGAGATCCGTCACACTCAGGAAGTTAAAGAAGTCGCAAGCTCAATTTCTATTTCATGTCGAGTCCCCCTAGTTACCCGACAGATATTATGTTACATTTTTAAAAAATTTGCCTCATAACAGTTAACAGGCTGCGTTCGGCAAAGTTTTGCCGTGTTTTTTATTGCACGAAAGCAAGCTTGGATGAAGGGATCAGAGAGCTGATGTGTCTCCCGGAGCAGCCGCATTCTGACATGAAATCCATCCCAGATAACACAAACACTAAGAACAGAGCATCCAGAAATAACTTGCTCGCACAAGATGTGGAAGCGATTAGCAGCGAATTGGTGTGTGTGAGGAGGCGGTCGTCGGTCGGCTGAGGGTTATGAGCGACGCCAGTGAGCGGGAGGTGTGCGTCTGTGTGTGTGTGTGCTGGCTTTGGGGAAGTCGTGGGGGTGTCTGGTTTTGTGCAAAAGAACTCATAAAAGTCACATTTATTAGTGATGCATGAGGAAGTGAAGGCAGCTTTGGCACATGTGTCTGTGGTGCTAAATTAACTGTTAACACAAATAATCAAAGTGCAGGGCCCATTGAGTACTGGCGCCAGTCAAACAGGAGGAGGAGGAGGGGCCCCGGGCCGAGACCGTGCCTAAAGCGAAGGCGTTGTGTGTGTGAATGTGTGTGTCCATTCCCCTCCGCAGCTGATCCAAGATCAGGTTGATGGTGAATGATATCACTGTCCCTTCCTGAAAGGTGTCGGAGCTTTTGACTTCCACAGAGCCGGGCCTCTGGCAGGTGGAGGTCTCTCTCCGCTCCGAGGGACTTTCACAGGATGGAAGTGCTTACAAAGCAGAGCCGTCTGCCGCTCCTCCAGAGGAAAAGCTCTGTCACACTCCTTCTTTCCAGCTATTGTTGCTCGGGGATCTGCGGCCGGATTTAGACGGCGGCTTTTGTGTGCGTCGGTTCGGACAGGCACAGGACGTGGCATCAGGAAGAGACGCTCGGAGCGTCGGCTGACTGATCAGCGAGAGTTCTTGTGACTCATCAGTGAATGTGGAACAGGGGAGGATTGTAATGTAAAAGGATTTGGCCGCAAGTTCATTCCCGCCAAAACAAAACGGAACATTCCACAGTGAACGCTAGATGTTTGAGTTGTTTTTCCCTCGCAGCGACCCCAAACACTAGAGACGCTTGAGTCACAGCTAAACATGTCTGATTTTTATTGCGATCGATAACATGTTCAGTGTGGACCCTATATTACTTTCATGAGCTTTCTCTGGCTGCAAGGTTGTTTTTAATGGATGTATGAGGTCGCTTCCTGTCAAGTTCACGCAGGTGTCCCAGCAGCGTGACCACAGGTGTAGTTCATCACATTAACTGTGGACATATTCCACTAATGTTTGACTTCCTGTAAGGGCCAAAACTTTGCAACTAACACAAAACGTCCTCAGAACTTTGACTAACGTTCTCTCACAGTTCCTTCAATAATGTTCTTGCAACAACGTTAAAAAAGCATACAAACTACTTTCTAGAAATGTTATCCTTACATAAAGTGAAGTTTATACTCGAGAGTCGGACCTACGCCGTAGCCTACGTGTCGGTTTTCATTTATACTTCTACGTCGAAAGGCAATGACCACTAGGCGTCAGTATCAAGGCGCGTGTCGCTTGTGTTACCAAGACAAGAATAAGAAGAAGCAGCTCGCCTGAGAAGCATTAGCAGTGATAGCTGCTAGTAAACATTCACTTTTGTTGCAGACTTGAGATGTTTAGTACAGAAGCACAAATATTTGACTTAAATACTTTGAGTAAACATGACTCTATCGCAGAGATTTTTGACCTGAGGGGGGAGCTCAAACAGACCAATCACAGCGCTTGCGATCCGCGTTGTAACATTTTTGGAGAGCTGCGCGTCAGGCTACGGCGTAAATCCGCGGTCACACTTGTATTTTCCCACCATTGACTTCCATTCATACGCATGCAAATGTGACAGACCGTAAACGCAAGCCCGTGCGGAAAGATTTCGCCGCGTAACAAAGTTCAAGTTTGGTGAACTCTGACCTGCGAATTCAGTAGAAGTGAGACCATAGAAGATCAAAACGTCATAGCGTGACCTCTCAATACAAAAAAATACTAAATGGAGGAATCGCTCACTGTATGATGCTCGAGTATAAAGTGAACTTAACTCATAGAATCTTTAAAGCATTTAGAAATATTTTTAACTAATACTTTTATGAGAAATATTATTGAACTGTATTTTTGTTAGCGGGTTGACATCTAGTGTGTTTTTTAAATCACGCACACTTGAATATAACCACCGCTGGTTTGATCATTAGCTTCGTGCTGCAATAATACGAGTAGATTTAAATTAATTTGGAGGTCACTTTATGTAGCGAAACGCTTTACAAATCTGCCCACAACCTGCTGTAATGATGTCATATTTTACGTCTGCCATTCTAAATTAGGGGCGTTATGGTGCCCGCAGGATTTTCTTTCATATCATTTTAAAAATGGGGAAAGAACTCACCAGAGGGCAGTTTGGAAGAACGGGGGTGCATCAATCATGTCTGAGGGCACATTTTGGGTCTGGGTCAGTTTCCTGTGTTGAGAAGCGCACACCTCATTTGTTAATGGATTGATCCGAGAGGCTCCAAGCTCAGTTAAGCTTTGCTATCGCTGTCTGTATCTGTGCAATATATTAAATCCTTTCCACCCACACTATTTTTCTTTCTGCAATATGACTGCATAGGAATGTTCCTGAAGTATTTTGCTCTTGTCTCGTGAAGGAAAACTTAGTATACTTTATTATAGTATCATGTAGTTTATTTCTCAATTTACATTGATGCGTTTGGCAGAAGCTTTTATCCAAAGCGACATTGCATTATACTATACATTTGTTTTTAAGTGTGTGCAATCCTCTGAGATCCAACCCATGACCTTGGCGTTTCTAGCACCATGATCTAATCACTGAGCCCCAGGAAAGCAGATTTCTCCACTTGGTCAATGTGTACTGTAGTATTATTCTGTAGTATTAAAGGTATAGTTCACCAAAGAATGAAACTTCTCTCATTGTTTTCTCATCCCTTAAATTGTTCCAAAACTGTATTAAATTCCCTGACCCTACAAAAGAAGATATTATGAAGAATGTGGGAAACTAAACACTTCTGGGGGACTATTGACTACCATAGTAGTTTTTTTCTCTACCATGGAAGTCATAGTGCCCCAGAACTGTTTAGTTGCAAACATTC
Organism: Triplophysa dalaica; assembly: GCF_015846415.1. Classification (NCBI taxonomy): domain Eukaryota; kingdom Metazoa; phylum Chordata; class Actinopteri; order Cypriniformes; family Nemacheilidae; genus Triplophysa; species Triplophysa dalaica. The sequence continues at coordinate 657,321 of NC_079564.1, read as the reverse complement.
TTCCAAATGTCTTTTTTTGGGTTAGAATCAATACTTTAGTAAATAAGGAAGTATACTTTAATGTTTACTCCGGTAAGTGACTTTTTCTAGGGATTACTATAGTAAATAGTAGAGTATACTACAGATTTTTGGTCAAACAGCGTTTGTAATGTGTTTTGTGGTGATGTCATAAATTGTTGTTTTGTTTAGTGATCCACACACAGAGTGAGCTCGGGTAGATTATCATTTCAGCGTGAGCTATATCTTTAAGAATCAAGTTTATATTAAGTTGGCTATAGTTTTGTTGGACGCGCTGGTAAACTGAAATAATCTGTTCTGTGACCAGCAGCTCTCGCCTCAGTGCGGTAACTGTGAATTCAGGCACGTCGATGTAGAAAGCGAGCTTTAAAACAATGTACCGTAAAAAAGAGCAAACTGCGCTTCAGCTTTCTGTGACATCAGTGCGAAAACAGTTTGGCTCCCCTGATACTCTCTGTTTCCCATGAAGCCTCAGAAAGTGGGCAGCAGTCTGCGCTCGCCTGGCGCCACAGTCATCACGCATGTCAGTCATTTGCGAAGGTTTCTGTTTTCCTTGAGGATGAGTTAAGCTCCTCCTTCGGCCCTAACGATTTATTTTAGGCTCCGTCGTCCAAGACTAAAATCTCCCCACACACACACTACCTTCCTTCAAATCTGCGTTTACCTTGGACTTGTTGTTTTAATATGGACCAATCAGCTAAGCCACTGTGAGGAATGTCCCCCGGGACCCTTGCTTGCTTTCCCAATAGAGCCATTCATTCTGAGGACTCCAGCTCCACATCTGCTTCCCATTCATTCTCACACAATAGTTCTCATCCAGTCGAAACACGGGCGTTGGGTAATCTCTGTTTTAACCATCAGATGATTGCTAATGTTGCCCAATAACCAGTTGGATGTGAGACCTTCCACATGACCCTGATGTTTGAATAACCCGCTCCTAAATGATCGTGATATGTATTTTAAGAAGGTTGAATGTGGCGGATGTGAGGGGAGCTGCAGGTGTTGTATGAGATCCTCGGGGTGCGTTATAAAGCGATTGACACACTTTTCGAGAGCCAATCATTTCCATCTAATACAACAATATTTGGGATCGGATTTGGTGCATAGTGAAGTTCTCAAGTGGTTTCCCTTCCGTTTTAATATTTGATAAGCCTATTTATTTTGTCATCGTAGCGATGCGCGGTTATATGATTTACTGCATTTTATCATGCATGTGCAGCAGATTTGGGGTTGCAGTTCATGGTTGGGTAAAATGTTTTATGAACCGAAAATGCATATTTCACATTTATACATTACATTACGCATTTGGCAGACGCTTTTATCCAATCCATTGTATTATCCTATACATTTATACTTATATATGTGCAATCCCCTGGGATCGAACCCATAACCTTGCGTTGTTAACATAATGCTCTTACCACTGAGCTACAGGAAAGCTATTTAACCCAAACATGGGTTGAAACAGCCATGGTGATATGTTATAGTAGACATGATTTGATCTTAATATAAAAATGGTAATCGTGATCTGATTGATGTGTATAAATTGGGAGTTAGACTTAAGGTAGATTCGCTCAAGTTCTCCTATGTCAAATCTGCTGGAGTCTTCTAGGCTTTTCAAAGTTTGATAAAAGCGAAACCTTGGCCCAAGTTCTTGCTGAAGTTGCTCCTAAATTTGTTAATGGCCTGTAATTATGAGGAAGGGGCCAGACGTTGGATTGCTGCTCGCTGGATGACTATAAAAGGAATCTCACCATTTCAGCATTAGTTACTGGTGCCGTCATGACTAATTCTCTTCCACTTAAGTTTGACGTCATGTTGTGTTTGTGCCCTTTCTCTCCGTCTGGCTGAATATTATGACTTTTACAATCTCTGCTCTGATTTGACCTACTTCTGTGCTGTATAGCATGTGAAAATCAGAATGCGAAATAAGGTGTCCAAACCCTCCTGTAGGCTCTGGTCGGATACTTCCGAATACTTATCTTGATGTAAAAGATCATACAGTATGTACGATTTTAGCATGTTTGTATATGGTTGCTTAGGGATTCTAGGTGGTTACTAAGGTGTTGCTACGGTGTCCTGGGTCTTGTTAACTGGCTCAAGTCTAAAGCCCGATTCAAATTTTGCGTCTTAAACCACACGTAAAACTCGAGCTGCACTGTGTTCTCCTTTTTTTCCAAAACGCCTGGACTTTGCGCTCTACTGGCGTCTGTCGTCGCTAAGCAACCATGGGCCACGATAGCTGTTGAGACGAGGAGGTATAAACAAAAGTATTATGGATTATATACACTGAAAATTCCTTCTACTAGATTTAGTTATGCTGTGATCATCTGTGTCGAGTTTGTCTATATTGGCTCGTTGGTTCTTGTCACATGACCTGCGGTGCACTTGCTCGTTTCTGAAAATCTGAAATCTTGTTTCTCAGAAATGTTTCCTAACCAGTACACATGTCTAAAGTAACAGAACATTGTGCTGTGCAGCGTGAGGATCATGCAATGAATACATTACAGTTATTGGCACACGTCATAAAACACAATTAATTCAATTCAACTTTTCACGTTCACAGTTATTCTAGTAATCAGAGCTGGTAGATTACTTGGGAATTATTATCAGTTACAGATTACAAACTACATGACAAAGATTTGTAGTCAGTAACGTAATCCCTTAGATTGCGCAATTATGGTAATGTGATCTGACTACTTTTGGATTACATTTAGATTACAAGGATCTGTTTTATCTTTACCTGGTGTAACTATGTGTCCACAACACTTTTCTTGTTACATTTTAAAACATGAAAATTATATTAAATGATACAAGTACATGAAGTAATATACTGTAAAACTTTGCTGTAGTTTTACCAGTAATTTACTCTAGATTTAATTTACAATTAGTTTTTACCTATTTCTTATATTTTCTTTCATGAAACAAGAATAAATATATTAGGTCACTTTTCTTGTTATGTAAAAGTATCGTAGTTTAAGAAGTATCAAATATTTCTAACTAGAAAAATGTAACGCGATAAACAATATATTTAATGCTGTAAGTGTTTTATCTGGTTTTATTTTGGTTTACCTTTCTCTACTGCTGTTGTTATTTATTAAGTGAACGTGTAAGTGTCAGGTCTCACTGTATATCAGGAGTTAAACTCATCTGTTGGCACCTCTCTGAGCTCAACACATTTGACCTTTGACTCCAGAGAATGTTGCTTTACGGCCGGTGCAGGCACAGACTTTTTTCAAACCTGCTTCTCTATATTTGTCCAACTTCACATGGAGCCAAACAACATGTGTGTAATAAATCTCAATAAAATGGAAGGAAGGAGGCGGGAACCGGAAGACATTTCATACATTTAATAAATTAATAAAACAGCCGGCGGCCCCTCACGGACGACCGCCGGCGAACAAAACATGAACATAAATATAAATACAAACATAACACAAGTTCGGGCCCGGTCCTCTCTCTTCGACGGTCCGGTCGCTCGTTCCTTTTATGCTCCCATCTCCTACGTGATTCGAGCCCGGTGTGCGCACAGCTGGCGCTAATTCACAATTACTCACCGGACTCGAACCACGGTCTCGCCCCGCCTACTCTACTACATACCCCCATCACCCCTCACAGGCCGGGGGGTACCCCCGCGACTGTGCAAGCTCCCTCCCCCTCCCTCGGGGGGGGTGGGGTGGGGGGTATGCAGCGACGAGACGAGACAACGGAGACGGGAGCCCTCGGAGCGACCGGAAAGAGAGAGGGGAGAGAGGAAAAAAAAAAATCCGGTTCCCCGACATGCTGCCGCTCGTTCCTCAGCCAGCCGGAGTACTCTCCTTCGCGGTGCCTTGCGGTGGCCCTGGGGCTTCGGTGGACGGCTCGACCGTCCGCCCCCTGGCGGCCGGCGGTGGCTCCTCCTTTATCCGGAGTCGGGGCGGGTTCCCCGTCCCCTGTTCCTCCCCCTTGGGCGGACGGACGCAGGCTCCGGCCTCTGGCAGGCGGTGGCTCACCCGCACTTCCGCCCCCTGCTCCTCCCCCTCGGGGGACGGACACAGGCTCCGGCCTCTGGCGGACGGCGGCAACCCCCCCGCTCCCACTTGGACGAAAGCCACCCCACCTCGACCCAGGGGCGCGGCAGCAAAGGTCGCCGTTCCACCGAAGTTTTGACGGTGGCCGCACTGTGCACTTCCGTTTCCCCAGAGCCACCGCTTCGGGCAGCCACTGGCGGACGCCCTTCGTCCGCGCTGCCCGAACTCTCCGGCACCGCGAGGCCACTCGGCGGCGAGGACTCTCCGACAGCATGTCTCTCCTTCCTCCCGGGTTTCGGCACCACTGTAATAAATCTCAATAAAATGGAAGGAAGGAGGCGGGAACCGGAAGACATTTCATACATTTAATAAATTAATAAAACAGCCGGCGGCCCCTCACGGACGACCGCCGGCGAACAAAACATGAACATAAATATAAATACAAACATAACACAAGTTCGGGCCCGGTCCTCTCTCCTCGACGGTCCGGTCGCTCGTTCCTTTTATGCTCCCATCTCCTACGTGATTCGAGCCCGGTGTGCGCACAGCTGGCGCTAATTCACAATTACTCACCGGACTCGAACCACGGTCTCGCCCCGCCTACTCTACTACAATGTGTAATTCTTGCAGATCAGGATATTGGTGCAGTGATCCATCATCAATCTTACAGCGGTTTTAATGACCACAGTGAAAAGTTGAGTTCACATAGATACTGTTTGGTAGACGCTTTTATCCAAAGTTTTATTTGTTACGTTGTTTTACTTGGTTACTTTGTTTAATTTTTTTACGTTTTTTTACTTGTTACCTAGTGTCATTTTAACATCGTTTTATTTGTCACTTTGTTTTATTTGTTACTTTGTTTGATTTGCTAAGTTGTTTTAGTTGTTTTGCTTACTTTGGTTTATGTGTTCACTTGTTTGGTAACGGACGTTCACCGCACACTAGCAGATCAGCAAGGCATCTTCTAAACGCTCACTCCGTATGTTGTGAAACATCCGCAACCCATTAAACAAACACACACTTAGCACATCACAATTAAACACACATCCTAATTTCCACACGTAAGCCCCGGCGAAATGCACTTACACGAGACATTAACGCAGTAAATTCGGCTTTTACCATCCCGCATCCCTCGCAGTGGAAATAGATACAGGGAGCCAATTAGAGCTCCTGATCTAATGGGCAGCCATCACAAAAGAGCACATTTAGCTCTCAATGGCACAATTAGAGATCTCATGGTGAGCTGTTAAGGTCGAGCTGGTGTGAGAGGCGAGTGTTTGATAGGTCATTTGGGAGAGGGGGCTTGGAGACGGGCTCACAGCGGGGGCCGGCGGAACGGCTTGTAAACGTGACAGAGTCTGCCGCCGGGGCCGTGCCACACAAACAGGCCTGCTTTTCACAGCGTGCAGCGTGGAATGTGTGCGTGTCGGGGGTGAAGGGGTGAGATGAAGTCAGAGAAAGGACAAGAGAGATGGTTCGAGGGGGGGTGGACATGAGAGAGAGGAGCTTAACCATGAAGGCAGCCTTTGAACAACTGCTCTGTGTTGTCAGATGATTATTTGGAGACACTTTCAGACCGAGCGTAAAGACGTTTACCCCCCACGAGGCACATCCAGGCGCTCTGGAAATGGGTTGCTGCTATGAATCATGAATTAACCAAGTCTCAGTTTTTTTTAAAGACCATTGTGGTAGTTTTTAGCTTTAGAGGACATATTCATTTGCTTTTTGCCAAGAATTCATCCCTTTTCATGTGATTGGATCATTGACGCTTTGAATGTGTGTTGGTTTGTTGAATCAAGCAGTTTAGGGATATTCAGTGTTTTTTTGAAGCACCTAGTCATAAATTATACAAAACTTTCTAATATTAAATAAATATATCGCACCATCCATTTCCCTTGCTGTACTATGGTAATACCATAGTACTTTAAAGTCTCGTTCTGTGGCTCTCTTTGTGTGTTATTTTATTGCCACCCTCAATAAGTGCCAAACAGAGGTAGGGATCACGTAACCCAGGTCAAAATAATTGGGATGTTCGTGGCCAAAGGATAATAAGTGAGAGAGGTGTACAATTTGTAGGAGCAACGGGGAGTCTGGTTTATGACACCGCTGCTTTCCTCAAACTATTACAGTCTGCTTTTATAAGCTTTGTAATGATGCATAACTCCATCCCAAGCCGAAGGTAAATGTTTTTATTTATACTGAATGGTTTATTGAGAGCGACTGTTGGTCAGAACGGTGGTAACAGAGCATGTTTTAGGGTAACAGGCCCACAGAGAGAGCTTCGAACCCAGAGAGAATTGCGATCACATTTCTAACCTACCTGTGGATATTTTGGGTTTTGAAATTCACGAAAATGCAGAAAAAGCAGTGAATAGATTCAAGCTTTTCATAGTCTAATCTTACAAGACTTTTGGCATAGTGTTGTTCTGGCATGTCTGGTGCATATTGTAGTTTTATAAAGGAAGCGTCTGTCTGACCGACATGTAAAATGATCGACCACAGTTTGTTTTTTATGTGAAAATTTGCAAGGGATAAATCTGAAATGGAAACACAATAACAGGATCACGTACATGAAAACAACACAAAGAAAAAGCCAAAGGTTTTTGTATATTTGTGTAGTGCGACCGTGAATGAATTTAATCAGAATTTCCTTTATTTAACAATTTGATGGATGTAAGACTCTGCAGACTCTTACGATAATTAGCCCTGGATTTATTACAACTAAAACCAAGAAAACATGCGTGCCTTACCATGACAACAACGTATGACAGCCCTACAAATTAATCATCATTTTGCTATAGAAACTAGTTTTACCGTAGTATTTGCAGTGAAACATATAAAAATAGTAACATAAAAATAAAAAATAAATATCTGAACATTTCCTACGAATACTTCTGCAATACTTGTTGTGTGAAAATAAATTTTATTCATTGTTACCCAATTATGATTATTTCCTAATTTTGCATGCTCGAGATGAGAATATATGGCCTCGGGTTGATCTTAGATGAGCTTCGACATATAATAACATGATTTGTCACTCCAGCTGTTTGTATGAAGCAGATCTGGAAGTTGAAGAATAGAACCGGTCTAGAAATGAGTTTCAGACCTTATTTCTATTCGATGCTTTGCACAAGTCGTCAGCATCAAGAGATTCTCTAGTTTTGCCATCAGCATTCCACATTCTTTGCATGGTACACCTGTTTTATTTACAGAGTCGCCATCATGAATAATAAACTCTTTATTTATTCGACTGCCAAGAAACTCTTTGTTAATGTCCAAACGTCAAACATTTTAGCCTGTAGGAGATTCAAGCCTCACACACACATGTCAGTATTTACCAAACACCCCGTCACATGACACGAGCACGCCACTGAAGTGTATGGTGGAGCGTTGTGTGTGTGTTTTATATATAGGAAAAGAAGAGGAAGAATCAGTGAGTTTGTGTGAGTCATGAGGCCGGGGTGTTGAGAGAGAGAGTCTTTGGATAGACACACGGTGTTTGTGGATTGGTGTGTTGCGTGTGTGTACGGGATCTTTGGAACGGGGTCGGAGGGCTGGCGGTTTGGTTTAGGAGACTGTAAGTCATTGTGGCCGGCCCTCGTGAGCTCTGGGTGGCAGCGATTCTTGAACCCGAGACATTCATCAACCTGCCCAAGTCGGCCGCCTCACTGGAGCCACATCAGCCGCTCTCTCCTTCATCCCCCAAACATCTTCTCCTCCTTTTCTTTTTCCTCTCCTCTCCACACACCCTTATCCTTTTCTGTCTCTCTGAAGTCTCACTTGTGTGTTTCTGAAGCGTCCGTCTCTCAGTTTCTCACACACGCGCAGTCAGAGGCGCCGGAGGAGACAGACTCGGGTCAGTGAAAATAATCAGCTCGCTGACGCCTGGGTCGGTTCCTCACATACTCTCACAGCCCCAAAATATGTGCGCTGGAGAGCGGGGATTCCACAGGAAGTTGGCGACACATTTCTCCGACCGCATTCTGTCAGCGTGAGGAGGACGAGGGTTTGAACTGCAGCCATCCACACACGCCACTGGCGCACACACACATTTAGAGAACATTTACGGGTACAATTCCTGGCACCAATGTCTGCGTTTCCATGCTTTAATATTCATGAAGTTTTGAAAGGCACCTAGCCTGTATGGTGTAGATTAAGAGGTTATGTACGGTACACATGGTCACAAGTTTTTGCTTTTTAGGCAGCTGTTTTATCATAAAAGCAAAGAATGCATTCATGCTAAACATTTGTTGTTTACAAAAGTTTCAGGTCACTTTAGTCAAATGTTTCTCTTATAAACTGAGTCATTTAAATGTCATTTCATTTTAACTTAATGCTTAGAAATGTTCGTTTAAATTCGTTTGGTTTAGGAAAAAGTTCTTGCTCAGAGGTTGCGCTTTTACAGCTCAGGAGATTAGAGTTCTCAGTTGTTATTTAAAGTATAAACTTCATCTCAGATGTTTCTCCAAAAATTGCTCAGAAGAAATACAACTAGAAACAAATGAGACGATTGTTGAAATCCTTGAAAAGTGAGGAGGTGTGAAATGAATGAAGATTGTAGACGTGAAGAATCTGGATTTGGGTGAGATATCTGATGAGAAATATTGAGGTGATATCCAGATCTTCAATATTATTGACTTTTGATTTGACAGTATTTGTCAGTAACCATTCGCTCTTAATTTAATATCATGGATTTCTACGAGAAATAATTCAGAATCTCATATTTACTGTAATTCTTCAAATATATTAGCTTCTTTTATGTCAAAGCTAAAATGTAATTTTATTAAAATGTTTTTTTAATAGAGGACTGAATAATAAAGAAAAAGCAGTCAGTAGGAGCTCGGAAAAGATGTAAACTTCTATATTGTTTAAGCGCATCTTGGGGTGAGACCTTAAGAATCATCTTGATAAAATGACACGAGCATCACCCTGAAGACTCTAAAATATAACAGGTTATAACTTCTACTCTCTGAACACAAGACAGGTGAAAACCTGCACAATAATACACTTAAATGTGTTTGAAGGGCTCTTTTTCACACACTCATTTTCTACTTGAAGAGACCAGTCACCTAAAAATGAAAGTTCTGTCGTCTAAAACCACAAGCCACGCACCTCTCGCTCTTCTAATAATCAACGGTGCACGCACGGCACTCTGAAAAGTAAGCACTCCCAAAAGAAGATATTTTGAAAAATGTAGGAAAGCAAGGAGTTCTTGGCCACTTTTGACCACCATTGTCATTTGTGTCATGTTTAGTTACAAGCATTCTTCCAAATATCTTCTCTGTTTTCATCAGAACAAAGACATTTATTCAGATTCAGAACAATGATGATATGCGACCAATAGTGACACTTTAGAACAGAAATGTGCATAATAGATGTTTATATCGTTTCTGAACAGACACGTTGTTTTAGTACGGACACATGGTCAAGTGTAAATGCAATGTTTCACATAACAATCTTTGTCCAAGATGCACAAGTGGTTCAGTGTAAATAGGCTGTGTGTGTGTGTGTGTGTGAGTGTGTGTGCGTTTGTATGTGTGTGTGTGCGTGCATGTGTGTGTGTGTTTGTGCGTGTGTGAGTGTGTGAGTGCGTGTGTGTGTTTGTATGTGTGTTTGAGTGTGTGTGTGTGCACAGATTTTGTTTCTTCATACATTCCAGCCCACACATTTTCCCAGGATTCGAGTCAGTCTGACTAAATGCTCTTATCACAGATCCAGACACAAACAAGCACACACACACATTTGACCCATGATCACACTCACAGCTTATGTGTTTAACAATAACACACACTTGTGCTCAACGTTCACCCCTAACACACACTTATTCTAACTCCCATCATGATGAACGTGTTGACGTCATCGAGCGAGTGAGTGAAGACTCTTTTAACCATCTTTCTGAAAAGTGAACTAACATCAGCACAATTCTTTCTCAACCTCTGGCCGGCTCTGCAGGCCATTGACGCATGGCCCAGTTCTTGGTCAATTTGGAGTCTCCAGTGTGTTTATAAAAGTGATGAAACCTCTGAGCGCTCTCATTCTCTCTGTTTATTGTCTTGTTTGAAAGAGAACATTTGTTTTTTTGCAGTCTCTCGCTGCTTTGTCCCGATGGTTCCCCGAGGGTCGACTGGAGTGGAGGAGTTTACTGAATTTGCATCTGTGCTAAACGTTTGTGTTGTGATGAATGCTGTACATCTGGAAGCGAGTGATGATAGTCCCCAGAATTGTCAAACTTTTAGTGTATGCAAATATTTTTTCATAAACGACCACATTTTAGTTGAAATACGGAGAATACGAACATTCATGATTTCTGGCACTAGTCAACCGTAGTAAATGTTAAAATACCACGGTACATTTTATTTTAAAGATCAGAAGGGTATTACCATGACACATGTTTAGAATAATAGTCATATGATTGTTTTATTGTGTTTTATAAAACTGAGATATTACCGAATTCAACCAATTACCACAGTAAAGTACCACCCAAAGAACAGAGGAGAAAACCGTGGTATTACCGTGGTACTTCTGTCTCTGTGATTCCTACATCTTCATGGCACACAGACTTCTCAGATCTTCCAAAAACGATTACTTGGCTTTTACTTTTCGATTCTGCCTCCACAGTAGTTCACAACCCCCCTCTCTCTCATCATCTGAACGTCTCCGAGCGTCCGCATCAGTGTGTGTGTGTGTGTGTGTGTGTGTGTGTGGTGCTGGGCTCACATTCGCTCCTCTGAGCCGGGTCTCACTCCATCACTGCTCCATAGATTGACGAGGCCTCAGATGGCGATTTACTGTATATGTCAGCCACACTGGAGCCACGGCACATCTGGAGTCTACTAGAGAGGGGGGGAGGTTGGGGGGGTTGGCTGAAACAAGTGTAGCACACCACGGTCGATGAAAGGAACAACTCGAATCTCTTTCCATTTCCAGTCCCTCCACTTCACTCGCTCTGTGACTGGCGTTCTGAGGAGCGTGTGGAAACACAAGTGTGTCAAAGGATACCGCTCGTCTCCGATCTGCTTCCCTTGATAAAATCCCTCCTTTCAGAATACAAAGCCATTGGTTCAGTGGTGATTTCAGACATGCGTGACGCTAAAGTGCAAAGCCTGTTTCGTGACAGAATATTCTGGATGAGATGGTGACGGACTCGAGTGCTATGAGATGATTCTCATGTTATTTGATACAGTGTGGAACATATGAGTAATACCTGTAATAATGCTTTCTTTCTTTTTCTTTCCTTCTTTCTTTCTCGTAATTTTAAATATTATAGTCATGAATCCTGGTTGATTTTTGTTTTTATAAGCTTGTGAATGATCTTTTAACTTTTGAGATGAAGTGGTGCGTAAATGGAGCCTTGTGTACAGTAGCTAAAATAAATGGTTTTTCACACTTTTGTTTTATTTAAATTTTTTGTTTTGTTTAGTATTTATTATAGATATAATAATTACTATTTCATTTTTTATTTGAACAGCTGTAGTTTGTAGAAGTGTGGATAGGCTGTTTTATGGTGATAAAAGGCTTTTCAAATTCTAAATTCTTTCTTTTTTTCTCTTATCTTACTTTTGTATGTACACTATAATAAATGATGAAATAAATAAGCATTGTAGGCGATTTTATTTTTTTAAGTAATTATAGCATTTATCACTAATTTAAAATTACTTGTAGATCTTGTAGATTATTACTTTATTTACTTTATACAACAATTTAGTGACCAATGAGCCTCCAATACAATAGATCCCTTATACAAAGAAAATATGTTTTTCTATTTGTATTAAATAAAAAATCTAATGGATTAAATTATTCCAAGGAATAAAAAACTAAAATATACTATAAAATGACAAATTTCCACGTGAAATTACATGTTTTTCATAGTTTTTCTTGCCGTCTATCTTGCCCTTTTCTTTCCAATTTGCAATCTTTTACTGTAATTTGACATTTTTTGGCCAATTTAAAAAAGTAAAATTCTGTAAAATATATTTGTTGACGTTAAATGTTAAAAATCTGCAAAACAAATAACAGTAAAATCTGTTAACTTACAGTTTTCTACAGTGTTCAGTATGTATTTAAAATAATAAAATATATAGAAAAATACAGTGTTAATATATAACAGTACATTGCAAAAACGTTACAATATATTACATAGTAAATAATGAATTTCTGCTTTTCAAATTTTTATAAAATTTAAGCACTTGACCTCAATATATGGAAATGCATTTAATACATTGCATTACATTTTTTCAGTATACACAAGCACGTTCTAATCTTGTCAGCTTGTATGTCAGTTGTTTAGCTTTATAGTCGCCCAAAATATATTCACAGATGGAAAGCGAGTGCTAGACAGCTCGGCAACTTCAGTGTCCCACGGGTTGGATACTTTTAAATTGAATAATGAAGGGTTGGTTTAGTTTTTCATACATCTGCATTTAGTGTCATGAAACCTGCAGTGATACATTTTAACATAATAAATGAGTGCATGCATTCGATCCATAAATTACAAATGAACTTTAAAACGTTGAGTCATTAGAAAGGAAATCCTCAAATCTCAGCACAGTAAATACCCCGCTGAGAACCGCTGGCGTCTTCTAATGGTTATTTCTTAAAAGAACTGGCTGTTGTATGCTGCTGAGTGACGGTGAGAGAGAGAGAGAGAGAGAGGGAGAGAGAGAGAGGTCTAAAGTGTCAAGGAATTCATTGTCTGTTCTCCACCTGCTATTATTCTGCACCCAATCAACCTGCTAGCCAGGCTGGAGCCGCTGGCCATCTGGAAACATTGCTGTGTTTATAAACTTGGCAGGGCCGTGCACTGTGGGGCCTGACCTCCAACACAAATCTGGAAACAATTAGAGCAAGACAGAGCGACCGATTGCTGCCGACGGAGCCGGGAACACATCTCGCTGACTGAATGAAACACATATATGATCTCATGTGTCCTGTTATGTTTAACACATAGATTTTTTTTTACATTAGATTGACACAACCGCCTCTAAAGGTTTATCCAGTACTGTATCTTAAATGTGATCTTCCAGTTCTCTCTCTTATACTCGCTCGCAGCTGGATTGTTCCAGTATTGGCAGAACTCGTTAACTTCCTTCTTTATGAAATCACGCCAAACAGGAAGTCCAGAGACACACCATTCAGAAAAAGGCCATCGATCTAAACGGCGTCTGCTCCCACGGGCCACATCTGTCTCTTCAGAGGGGATCTGCCGTCTCGTAGTCTATTGAAAATAACACATCGTTCACAAACAGGGCACAGACGTTGAGACTTAAAGGAGTTTTAAAGATGAGCTTTGATTTGTGTCGTGGAACTATTCATTTAAATTCTTGATTTTATATTATCATTTGTGTTCTGGCTTGTTTGAATATCTTTCATGTTCATTTATGTTTGTGTTCTGGTTTGTTTGTCTCATTTATAGTGTTTCTTTTAGTGTGACATTTGTTCATGGGGTAAAGATGAAGACAGTTTTGTCACAGTTATTTATTTACTTGTTTTATTTTTGTACAGGTGCACCACATCACTACACCAGCTGGTGGCAACAAGACACAATCTCACACACCTATCACACACACACACACGCCCCACAACCACGATGCAGACACACACACAAACTTATAATAGAACTGCTCAGATGTTGCTCTCATAGCTCAGGAGACGTTTAGTTAAGTTTGTTTATTTATATAGCACATTTGAACACAACTTGAAGTTGACCAAAGTGCTTTACATGGCATAATAAAATACAAATTCCAGCAAAGAAAAATGAAAATGCAATCAATCAAAAAGACAAAACACATCTTTAGGTCATTTCAAGTCGCTCTGGGAGGTGTGATTTTAAGCTTTGATTTAAATACAAGGAACGGGGAAAAGTGATCGAGTTGTCAGTTGTGTTTCAATTGGAGTTTTTTCCTTAAACTGCTTCAAGAAAATAAAATAGAAACAAGTGAGACGATTGTTCAAACAGGTGAAGGGTATAGAGGTGTGAATGAGTGTAGATTGTAGAGGTCAAATAATCTGGATTTTTTTAAAAGTGATGTGAAATATTTGAGTTGATCTTCGATCTTCATTATATGGATTTAGTTTTGATTGCAGACGAGACAAATCTGAGAAAAATCTTCATGTCATGAAGACTTTTGTGAGATTTCTGACTCTTTCTCATGAGAATTATCTGAGACGCGGATGAGAATTAAGTTTCCATTTGCTCCTCTTTTCATCTCATTGGAGAAATAACATCTGTGAAACTTTGCTTTACTTTTTCAACATTTCTGACTTGCATGAAAAACTATATATCGAATAAAATCCCTACAGTTTAAGCAAACCATAGATACCCGAATCAACATTTAATCCATCAGCAGCCGGCCTGTAAAGCAAGCGAGCCGTGGCTGAATCTGTCAAGATTGGCGGTTTCAGATGTCACTCAGATATGAAGAGCAGGAATGTTTTTGTAAAGATAAGTAAAGCACAATGATTTCACTCGGCAGGATTTGACTCACTTGTTCCTGGTGTCGCCCTCAGTCGATGCTCAGATTAAATCTCAGCCCTGGGCTACAGAGATCATCTCCAGAACCTGAGGAATGTGTGCAGGTTCTTACAGACAAGTGTAAGGTGACTACTTAGGGTGTGTGTGTGTGTGTTCTCTCTCTCGTCTGTCTCTCGTCATGTGCTGTGGAGGGGAGTGTTTGTGGAGGTTTTGAAAGAGCAGGTGGTATGGATTGCCTGGACAGGTGTTATCTCCAGTCTGTAACGCTGTGTGCTGGACCGGGCCGCTTATCTGGAGCGCTCGGGCCACAGCTGGTCAGCAGTCAACGCACGGGTACCGTGAAGAGAGAAAGAAAACATTTGGCCTTATGTGAAGTGGGTTGGTTTGCTCACTTTTTTTTTTTTTAATTGCTCACTTCAAGTGTGTTCACCCTAAAATAAAAGACCTGACACTTTCTTCTGCAGAGCGCCATATAAAATATTTTGAGGAATGTTGCCCACCAAGACATTTCTCAAAATATCTTCTATTGTGTTCCAATGAAGAAAAAGCCATATACTGGTTTTGAACAGCATGAGGGTGAGAAATCTTCATTATTGGTTGCACTGTCTCTTTAAATATGAATTATATTTATGCATGTTTGTGTTATGCCATCATCTTTATCTTCACATCAAATTGTGTGATTCACAGGAAATCTGGTCTTTTTCACCGTCTGGTGTTTATGTGGTCAGCTTCACATATTTGCTTTTATTTAGACTTAAATCATCTTAAATATTTCCTCCCAACTGTCATACTTTTTTATGTATTAAAATGGTTGTCATTATCATTTTTTGATTTAAATGAAAAATGTCAACGTGGCCCAATCTGATCTTGCAGAAAGACTTGCCCTTAACAAAAAGAGTAGTTTATTCAACAGTGCTATGACTGTGTTTATTTTAAACTAAATGTAAGTGTAATTTCAGTCTTTCTCTTTATGTACTTCTCAGTGTACTTTTGTAGTTGTGAAATAGTTGTGTGCTCAATGTTTACTACTGTTACACTTAAACTAAAAAGAGGACCAATTGTGCCAAATATTATTGAAACAATAAACACAATAAAGTGTACTATTTCTGACTACATAAAATTATTAAATATATATATAGTTTTTTAAATGATACATTATACAACTGAATTTAACTATACTTAATTAACTTCAAGTTCACCCATTTTTTCATTATTCTTTATTTGTTTTGAAGCCCCACCCCTAAATGTGACATTATTGGGATGAAATCAGATTTAGCCACCGCATAAAATAGTTTACGAGAATAGTATGAGAATGTGTTGTGCGGTCTCAGAATTGTGCACCCCAGAATTCATCCGTCATGTATGTTAAATTCATCTTCTGGATAGCTTTTGCTGAAACCTGATTTGCATTATAAAATGATTCATTTCAACAAACTCCAAGTTTACTTTTCATTTCCCCTCGCTCCTAAATTTTTGTTGTTGTTGTATAGGCCTATATATGCTTTATATACAGTACATAATATATACAAGTTGTATAACTGTTTGTGAGACAAATACAATCTTAGATATGGAATCTTGACAGTAACAAACATAACACTTTTGGTCTCACTAATGGTTTTGTATCAATTAAATTGGACGACACGACACATCGATTACCATTCTCTTTAATATCGCCCTCAAACACGCTCTCTCTCGCTCTTTCAGTGATCGAACAGGTGCATGTTTTCATGTGTCATGAACCTCTGCCAGGAACACAGAAGTGTTTTGTAGCCTACAGGCTTGAACAACCCGATCGCTGTGTCCCAGCCCTGAGCCGTGAGCCGTGGCACTGCCCCAGTGGATTGTGGGAGTGTTTTGGCCTGGAGAGAAAGATATGACTCCTAGCAGCGTGTTTTAACTTGCGGTGGGCACGGTCCCCGGCAATGAGGAATGTAGGGGCTTGTCAGTGTGTGTGTTTGTGTGTCCTTACTCTTAAACGTGCCTCGCCTGTCATTAGAGAAGAGCTCTCACACCGAGATGTGAAAGAAACACAGAGCAGATAGTTTGAAGAGATACTTGAGCTTCAGCCAATCAGCTTTTAACACCCCGGATTTGCTGGAAGGGTGTGGCCCGACAATTCATTCATTTAATCGTTCAGATTTTATCACAGGTGCATATTTATTTTTGGAAATATTCTTTCGTCCAGTTGCTCAATTGTTTTATTTGTTTATGTTTTATTTCAATTGCATTTTAAATTTTTGGGAACTTTTCTTTCGTGTAGTTGCACAATTTGTTTTATTTCTTTAGGTTTTATTGCAATTGCATATTTATTTTTTGTTGTTTTTAAGAAGATTTATCTCAAACAGTGGCACAGATTTTTTTGGTCTTTTATCTCATTTGAATTTTTCTATTTCATACAGTGGCACAAAACAACTTAATTTGATGTTTTGTCTCAATTGTATATTTGTTTTATAGTGGTTTTACTTTAACTTTCTCATTTTGGAATCAAACCCTTCATACACACTCCTACTCGAGTGATATTGCACTATTAATATTTTCAACAATGTTTTGATGTACTTGCTTAATTTAGCTTTTTCTAACCAAAAGAGTTACAGATTGCAGCTTCATGTTAAATTTTTTTAGAAATGTCTAAAAACAAGGTAACCTCCCCTTACAGTTATCATGATTGATGCGCACATCCCTGAATAATCTACAATGTTAGAGACACTGTCCATGTTTCCATTAGAGTATCGAGTCGAGTCCTGGGCCGCTTGTTTGGCTCAAGAGATGTGTATCTTCATCATTCAGGATGACTTGTTCTAAACACTGATGTGAATGCTCAGTCATTGGTGCTTTAAGGGTTTCAATGGGTTTGTAAAGGTTCCTAAACTTAATCGTTCCTGACATCAACAGTCCCTGAAGGTAAAATGCCTCGTTCATGGAAACAATGGCAAGAAAAAGCCCACAGCATGTTTAGTTTAGCCCAACAGAACACACAGATAAAATGTCATGTGTTCTTTCAGCCTGAAACTTTCATATGTTTATTTAATTCTCTGCGTTGAACTCTTTCTTCAAGTCAAGTGCTCTCATGAGAACCAATGGCCTTTAAACGCTTAAATTGATGTTGAAGAAAAATATATACATATGCATATTATGCAATGACTTTTGTATAGTTGCATGCATTGCAATGCATTGTTTATACACGTCATACCGTGCATGCATCAATGCCAGAATGCATTGGTGAATGACAAGAGTCATTCGTGCTCTCTGTGGATAAAAGCATCTGCTAAATGAAAATAAACAGCAATCGTCACTTATAATAGATTGTCGACTGAGTGACTGTGTAGTGTCACATCAGTCACTTATGGCTCAAGATGCCAACTGTGTATTATGTTCAGAAACAGAGCCAGTGTTGATATATATTTATCAGATTTTAAAGGTTAACAAACAAACAGACTTTTCCTGCCGCCACACGTTAACTCTTATAACTATAATTAACGCGTCTTCTATGTGGGCAGCGAATGGGATAAAGAAAGCTTTTGTGGTGTGAGATTTGGTCACACATGTTCTGACTGAGTGAAGAGCGTTTGATACACACCCTGAGATGCTTCAGAGGAGATGCTGGAGTATTAGTGTACAGCAGTGATTCATCGCACGCTTGTGGCATCATGCTCGCCTACAATGGGAAATTCCGCTGGCACAAGTCATTCACGCGCTTACCCAACAATTTAAAGAGTTCTGCGTAGGTGAGGGGCTTACTGAGGAGTCTACAGGGTTTAACACACGCTGATGCTTCTCACGTCGGACGGATGTTTGGGCTTCTGAGGAAA
Source organism: Triplophysa dalaica (assembly GCF_015846415.1). Classification (NCBI taxonomy): domain Eukaryota; kingdom Metazoa; phylum Chordata; class Actinopteri; order Cypriniformes; family Nemacheilidae; genus Triplophysa; species Triplophysa dalaica. Next base: position 639,016 of record NC_079564.1, on the reverse strand, counting down.
GAGTTCACACTCAAATATCAAATAGTGTTTTAACTCTAGCTCATGTCATTCAAATTAATATGCTGTTTTTCTTTCTTTCCTTCCTTACTTCCTTCCTTCTTTCTTTTTTTTATCTTTCTTTCCTTCCTTCCATCCATCCATCCATCCACCCACCCACCCTTTTTTCTTTCTTCCTTCCATCCATCCATCATTCCATCCTTTTTTTCTTTCTTCCTTCTTTCTATCTTACTTTCCTTCCTTCCGTCTTTCTTTCTTTCTTTCTTTCTTTCTTTCATTCTTTCCTTCCTTCCTTCCTTCCTTCCTTCCTTCCTTCCTTCTTTCCTTGAACCCACCCTTCCTTCCTTCCTTCCATCTTTCTTTCCTTCCTTCCTTCTTTCCTTCTTTCTTTCTTTCTTTCTTTCTTTCTTTCTTCTTTTCATTTATTCATTCATTTTTTCCTTCCTTCCTTGAACCCACCCTTGCTTCCATCTTTCCTTCCATCTTTCCTTCCTTCTGCTCTTCCTTCCTTCCCTCCTTCCTTCCTTGAACCCACCCTTCCTTCCTTCCATCTTTCTTTCCTTCCTTCCTTCCTTCTTTCTTTCTTTCTTCCTTTCTTTTTTTCATTTATTCATTCATTCTTTCCTTCCTTCCTTCCTTCCTTGAACCCACCCTTGCTTCCATCCTTCCTTCCTTCCTTCTTTCTTTCCTTCCTTCCTTCCTTCCATCCATTTGCTTTCTTTCTTTCATTCTTTCATTCCTTCCTTCCTTGAACCCACCCTTGCTTCCATCTTTCCTTCCTTCCCTCCTTCCTTGAACCCACCCTTGCTTCCATCTTTCCTTCCTTCCTTCCTTCCTTGAACCCACCCTTGCTTCCATCTTTCCTTCCTTCCTTCCTTCCTTCCTTGAACCCACCCTTGCTTCCATCTTTCCTTCCTTCCTTCCCTCCTTCCTTGAACCCACCCTTGCTTCCATCTTTCCTTCCTTCCTTCCTACCTTCCTTCCATCCGTACTTCTTTCTTTCTCCCTCTCTCCCTCTCTCCCTCTCTCTCTCTCTCTCTCTCTCTCTCTCTCTCTCTCTGGCAGGGGCAGTATGTGTCAGCTGTGGGAAGTGCACTGTCATGTCAGCATGAATTAGACTCAGTATTACGCTCATATTCAGTGTGTGTGTGTGTGTTGTGGATTGTGAGGTCACAGCCTCAGGGACTGATGTGGGGTCAGAACACAGGAAGTGTTTTTCTCTGCCTTCAGTGTGAAGAGACAGTCAAGGACCAAGCTAAAACAGTTACCTGACTACAATTCTGAGTTTCATTATTATTATATTCTTTTCACAACTTTTTTCATAGTGTTATTTTTTGAATGTGTGAAGATGACCTTGTAGATAAATACGAGAACATAATTCACTTTTTTAACTGTTGCCCATTTTTTGTAATTTAAGACTGAATACTTAATATATAAACATGTATACAAGAAACATATCTCTTATCTCTCAAATCTGATTGGTTGACCTAAGTACACCTCCAACCTGATCATAACTATTTTAGTTGACAAATTGGTGTGGCGTGAATTATACACAATCGTACGATAAAAAAACAGAAGCCCCGCCCCTAAACCTACTGCACTGGTCACTAGCCTCCTCGTAAAATAGTTCCACTTTTGTCGTGAGATTGTGTCGACACTTCTCACTTGAAATAAAAATCAAGAAAGTGGGAACACTTTGGAAAGAACTTTAATGTGAAATTTGAGGTTAAAATTGTAATTAATTGGAAGGCTATTTTTGAGCCTTCCACATACTGTAGTTTTTATTTATATTTATAGTTTGTGTATTTATATGAAAAAAGTGTAATTACTTTTTTTGTAGTTTGATTAAGGTGTAAAATGTTTAATTAAATTGGGCTTTTAAACTTGGCTGACTCACTGATGGTTATCTTCTTAATTCATGTTTTTAAACTACACAAATGCAAACTTCATATCCTATCGTTGATTATTAAAGTGATGAGAGATCAGTTTTTTGTATTCTGTAAGATCAGCAGGAATAGGTTGGAGGGGCGTGTTGTGTTGTTCAGATCTCAGTTTAGTGTGAAGGTGGATCATCTGGTGAACTCTTGTTTTCAGGTTGAGGGGTTTAAGTGATTTTGGACAAAACAAGTCACTTCTTCTCACTCCCAGCGAGAGACGTTTTCTCTGATAGCTCCAGGTGATCTGATCCTGGAGAGATAAGCTTTGTCTTTAAAGCCGTCTCCTCCAGTTCTTGTCACACTTGACCAACTCACCACCATTCAGTACTGGAACCTCCTCCATGTCACTTTCAGCACATTAATTCATTTAGCAGATGATTTCCCAAAAGCTATAAAGAGAGAGCATTGAATTATTATAAAAAAATTGTGAAAAATATTTGATATCATACATTTTTATATTTCATACATATCTTTAGAATTTTTATTTTATTTATTTTGTAAAACTGCTTTGAAGTCTCAGGATTCTCAGTTTGAAAAGTGTGGGGATGCTTGTGCCCCTGAAGCAGGTGCCACATCTTTGCATGTGTTTTCTTCAAAACAATTACAATTTACTTAATTGTTTGTGTTAATTAGCATAATTTAATCACACAGTTTTTTAAATAAAAATTTGTTTAAAACAACCGTATGCAAAAAAGTGTGCAAATTTACACAGACAAATTAAGTAAATACTACAATATTTTTTTTCAGTGTGTACAACCCCCTCCACCCTGTCAGAAAAGGCTTTTGTTCGTTTCCTTTCTTTAAATGGTTCCTTCCTTTGTTTGCACAAGTTTTTCGCAGCTGTCAGCGCACCCATGCAGGTACATGTCCTTTAGTGATGTCCCTCTCTTTCAGAATGAAGACCAGGCGATAGAGCGTCTCATCTACCTCGACACCAAGACAGTTTCTAAGAAATCTGAAAATCCCTTTAAGATTTTAAGGACTTCAAAGACTCCAGCTGATATTTGAATGTTCATGATATTATTGAGCCTTTCACTGTTTGTGCAAATCGTCGCTGTCCTTCTGAAATCTTGTATGTCCTAATTCGCTGTTTTCCAGGTAATGGGGAAAAAACGCTATACTTTTTAAATGATTGCATAAAGAGTGACTAATAATAATGATTTATGAGTAATAAAAATCACGAACGAGGGAGATACAAGGTTTCTGAAGGACAGCAGCAACAAACTCGTTTTAGAGACAAAATAGGGGACACTGGGGCAAGTTGTCACAGGTGCTGTGCTTGTATATTTGTCGTAGGAACTTTAAGGTTGTGGACAGATAAGTCTATACACACAAATGGCTTGACTTTATGAATTTTGCAACTTATTGTGCGGTGCATTCAAGATATACGAGTTATCAGTATACAATCTCTGGGTTTCGTATCCATGACCATTGTGTGCAAATGCAGTGATTTTCCAAAGCTTTTGTTAACAAAACCATTCAAATTTAAACTTAAACTTTGTAGGGTAGACTTAAAATTATTTGAAGAGTTTGGTTCCAAAATGAGATCATGTTTTTATTGGGTTAGTTAGCTGTATTTATTTAGTTACTGTGGCTTACATAAAAACAAACCATTGATTGATATTAATTACAATGAACAAGAGAGAGAGAGAGAGAAAGAGAGAGAGAGAAAGAGAGAGAGAGAGAGAGAGAGAGAGAGAGACAGAGAGAGAAAGAGAGAGAGAGATGGAGAGAAAGAGAGAGAGAGAGAGAGAGAGAGAGAGAGAGAGAGAGAGAGAGAGAGAGAAAGAGAGAAAGAGAGAGAGAGAGAGAAAAAGAGAGAGACAGAGAGAGAAAGAGAGAGAGAGATGGAGAGAAAGAGAGAGAGAGATGGAGAGAAAAAGAGAGAGACAGAGAGAGAGAGATGGAGAGAAAGAGAGAGAGAGATGGAGAGAATGAGAGGGCACAGGTGCATGAGAATGAATCTGTACCTTCAAGGGCAGTTTGTACTCGCAAACCAAATTAATGACAGTAAACATTGAAAGTTGAATGAAGACTTGCTGAATCATGAATAACAGCCCTTTAAAAGCCAAAAGGGTCTTG
>NC_079564.1:575000-630000 GCF_015846415.1 Triplophysa dalaica | reverse complement strand
GTTCATTCAATATCTGCCGTTTAAACACTTTTCCTGGGTTTTGTTATTGTCGCCCCTTCAGAGGCACGAGCGATAGTATTTATCATCGAAAGCCAAGCGCACGGTTCTCCAAAAAAAGAGAAGAAAAGGAAAAGATGGAGGAGGCCCTTCACAAATGTTCAATTTTCCAGAATGTGTGTGTTTTTGTTGTCTTAAGTTTTCCTTGGTGGCCATGAACAAAGTGTTCCTCTGTGGAGCAGCGCTGGGGCTCGCAGACGTTCTGTCTGTACTGGGAGTTCCTGTTCCCAAGTCCAAACCCACAGACCCACAGCAAAGAGGACAAGGTCAGTTTCTGCTCGGCAACATGAGAGGCGCATTACTGCCGACGAGCTGCAGCGATACACACACACACACACACACACACAAGCGCATGTGTGTGTGTGTGTGTGTTAATGGTCAAATGGACCTTTTAACTATCTAAATACTTACAGTGCACTTGTAAGTGTGTGTCCATCAACCCTGTTTGAGATCTACTTTGTTTTATTCAACATGTGAATGTCGTTCCACCTGTTTTAACACCAGATTTTATTTATGAATCTGCACTTAGAAAAAGTATAACTTCATTGAAATATAACAATTGTAGATTACAAAATGTAAGATTATGGTTCATCACATCCAATGTTGGGTAAATTACTCTGAAATAGTAATTAAATACAAGTTACTTCATCTGTAATTAGATTACTGTCTCTCCAAAAAATATTGAATTACTTATTACTAATGACTTTCTTTATCCTATATTAACCTTGATTAGTTCAGTGATTCAAGGAGAGACATGAAACAGCTTATTTAATTCATTCAAATAAATAATAAATTACTACATAAATGATTCTTATCAACTGACCAAAGTATACAAATGTGAGAAGGATACATGAAAGCTCACATTTTAAAGTTAGACTCATAATTTTGATGTCATTTCCACTATTAAATATATAACACAGTATTTAGTTGAATTACATCAGAAGTAACTGTAATTAAATTACAGAAAAATAAGAGGAATCCCTTACTTGACTCTTTCAAAGAAAAGTGATTCAATTACAGAAACTAATTACTTAGTAACTAGTTTCACCCAACACTGATCATGTCACAGTATTTTTTATATTGTTAGTTGCTTTTTCATAGATTTGATGGAATTCTCAGTTGTGTTATCGACTTCGTCTCAGATGTTTCTCCTAAAATTGTTAAGGAGAAATAAAAATTGAAACAAGTGAGAGATTTGTTAAATCCTTGAGGCGTGTGGATGTGTTAATGAATGTAGATCGTAGAGGTCAAATAATCTGGATTTGTGTAAACGTGATGAGACATGTTCCAGTTGATCTTGAGATCTTCAATAATATTGACTTTCGATGCAAGACGAGACAAATCTGAGCTCGGTTTGACACGTTGTTGACATCTCTTCTCAAACTCCATCATGAAGACTATTGTGAGTCTGTTTTTCTCATGAGACACAGATGAGACTTCAGTTTAATCTCATTAATTTTAAAGAGATCTCATCTGCCATTTTTCTTTCTTCTAAATTATACCGACCCATGGATCTATCACATCTATAATAGCTTGATTTTCTCACCAAACACCACTTATACGACAATTCTGTCACTTATATTACGGGGTTTCAAACATCCATCCATGTCTGTTTCTCGTCTCTTTACACACATTCCAGGAATCTCTCAGGGTGATCAGAGGTCTGGATTCCAGCCGTGGTCAGACATCATAAAAGGGTTTGTAGAGCATCGGTGTAAAAGATGAAGTCAAAAACGCAGAGGTTGTGTTATCAGATGACGGTATCACAGGTCCAAAGCGCAGGTCTTTGATGTTGCGCGTCCACGTAAGTCGTCGTAAGTCTCTCATCCATCTGCTGTGATGTTCCACAGACCCGCTGAGCTTTGATGGTCAGCACAGAGCTCTTCTGATATTTTGCAGCCAAAACAATCCTGTTTATCTTTGATCATTGACTTGCATCATCTGGTGAAGATACATACGTCTAAGAAAAATCTTCTAAGATTGAGATGTCATTGAAAAATAAACCAGAAAGTCATTCTTTATTATAAAAGATGCCCACATTTTTGTTTATTGATAAAGTATCGCGCTGGGATGTTTCATATGTTTTAAATTCTGTCGTCATTTACTCGTCCCTCACAAACTTGTCATCACAAACTACTTTCTTTCTTCTGCAGAACACATGAGAAAATATTTTGAAGAACGTTGGCATCTGAACAACTTTGGCCCCCATTGACTTCCTTTATATGAACACATTTCTCAAAATATCTTCTTTTGTGTTCCACCGTAAGTCACATACTGGTTTTGCTCAACATCACATTCATGATAAATAAACAAATGCACATGTTTTGATGTTCTCTCTTCAGTCTTTTGTAAACCTCTGCCGTTCACCAGACCTCTGTGAAGATCCAGAGCAGATAACTCGGCCGTATATCAGCTGCAGGCAGTGACTAGTGAAGTGCAGGCGGACCTTATCTGCCAGTGTGCGCGTCTGGTCTCTTATCCGCCTGAACGCTCAAGATCCTGCATCCCTCAGATGCTTTGAAGCAAAAAACTGACTAATGCGCTATTCAAACGCTCTTCACCGGATACAGAAACATCCTTCGTGAGAAAAACCCTGTAGAATGTAGATCTGGTATGAGGGCGCCAGACCTCGAATAAAGAGCTTTCCCATATTAAGGAAAGATCATCGAAAGCACATGCTTGCCAAGTGATGAGAAATCAGAAAAGACCCCTGCAGGCCAGAGAGAGAGAGAGAGAGAGAGAGAGAGACTTAAATGGAAAAAAACTGTGGTAAAGGAGAAATAAATGCTTGGCTCATTCATTTAGAATGTTCAAAAGTCCCTGAAGTGCATTATAATGTTACTGTTATCATCACCTTCCACCAGATTTTATTCCTTTCTCGGGGCTGTTGAAATACTCCCAAGTCTTGCGCAATGACTCACAATGCAATTTCCATTTTACACACGACGGCGCCTGAATGTTGATGAACAACAGTCTCGGTCGCGAATGGAAAATACTTTCACTCCGGTTTTTGCTTTAAACTTTTAAAAGTGAGTTTTCTATTCACTTATGGAAAAACAATGAAAGTTAGGTACTTTCACTATAATACTGTAGTAAATGTGAGTGTTGCCTATAGTAAACTATTGTAAATCCCAGTGCACTATATAAGATTTTATAAAAACTTCTCAAGAGTAGTCATGTGTACTACAGTTGATCATATAAGAGTAGTTAATACTGTAGTATACTTTAAAATGTGCCATGGTCAATTTTGGAATTGTACTAGTTTATTATAGTGAATTACAGTAAATGCAGTACTTTTTCATGTGGGCTGTGAACCAACAAGATTAATTTGACAGGAAGTATATCCCATACAAGGTTATTTTCTAGTATAAATCTTTTGCCTTGGGATAAAAAGAAACACTCTGTAAATCTGTTTCAACGTTTTCCCAACCCATCAATCCTCTCCCAACTCTCTACACTTTCTGACGGTGTTTTAATCTTTGATGGAAAGCCAGTGTTGGCGTGGATGGTGTTTCCTGAAGGCAGGCGTCTGAGATCTCTGAGCGAGGGGGGGGCTTGACTGTCTGTGCCACATCCTCCTGAGTCAGAAATCCTACATCTGGACCCGACAGGCCCCTGTTACTCAGCATTACACACACACAGACCCGTGTGACTGCTGTACAAACACACAACACCGCAAATCCTTACATCACCGCTATAGCACACAGACACAATCTGGGGGGCTTCCTAACCCATCTGCTGTCTTCTTGTCGGCTCCGCCCACTGTCTGTTTGCGGTTTGATGCGTATCGTGCGATCTGATTGGCTGACTGTACACGAGCCTGCACAGGTTTTTTTAATGTACTTTCCTCGGAGTCTACGTTTCTTATTATGTTGTGTACAGTCATCCACAGAGCGGGCTATTAATAACTCTGACCCTGAATGACATAAATGAAGCAAAACTGCTCATGATGCGTAATATATTTTTGCTTTTATTTAGTGGTTTAGTTGGTTTTGCTCATATACACACTGTAGGGTTAAACATTTGAAACATTTTCCTAGAAAACAATAAAAAGGGCGAAGAAATGACCTCGTCTAATTTCTAGTACTGCAACTTCGATGCAGTTGTAACTTTCGCTATAAAAGTTATAATTATAAAACATATGTTTGGGTTATTTGACACAGATGTATTGCTTGTGTATTGACGACATGATAGAATTGAATGTCTAAGCTGTGAACTAATATCTGTGGCTCAAGCATTGACCTTCTGAGCTTCATGTTGATGTATGATTTATTTCTCACATTTACGGGATTCCCAAGGCTTGCACTGGAAATCAGAATGCATGAATGTGTTTTTAAGAGGTTATATAAACGCTCCTCAGAAAGGGCACATCTGATATCCAGCAGTGTTTATTTGAACCTGGCTTGTGCTGTTCAGACATGCTTTTTGACTACAATACCATCATGCGGTGAATATTTTCGAGGGCTTGTTTGTTCCACGGTCTTTTGTGTTCATGGATAAAGCCGGTGCAGCTGAATGCAGGTACTGGCTTGATGCTGAAGTGTAAATCGATCACTTCCTATTTCTCTTTTGCTTTGAAAGAGACCTGGATATTGGGAAAGATTTGGCATCAGGCGTGTTTCATGTCAAGGGGATTTTGCGCATTACTTCTGCTCTTTTGACCTGCTCAGGATTGATCGGGTCAGTTTTTAAGAGCATGGACATGTTGGACGATTAAAGGCACGATGTTAAACGTAAACACTTTTATGTCAGGACATAAAATCTAAAACACTGGAGGTACATCCTGGAGATATAAAATTGTGAAAAGGGGGGAGTGATATCTCGTATTCCATCCCACCAAACCTGGTCACGTTTATAAATGGAGAGAAAAAGGCAAGAGTTTAACCAGAAGTGAAAGTCTCTGTGAGGAGGCATGGGATGTTGGTGAAATTTGAGTGAAGTGACGTGTATCGTATGACAGATCCAATTTTTAAGTATTTCTTGTCTTCTGTTCCTGTGTTTCTCTTTTTCCCTTTCGGTGCTTTTGAGTGCAATGAAATAAAATCTAAATATTTTTTGAAATAATAAAAATATAAAATATAAAAAAATATAAAATGATAATACTTCAGTATATGGGGGCAATTCTCACTATAATCTAGTTGTTAATAGCATCCCTTTTAATGGCATATCGCCTGTTTATTAGTTCTTATAAAGCACATATTCTGCATGACCATACTCTACATCCCTGATCCTACCCCTTACCTAAACTTGATAAACTACCTTACTAACTATTAATATGCAAGAAATTAAGAGTTTGTGGGGAAAAAGTCGTAGTTAATGGTTTGTTAACAGTGAGAACTCCCCCTATACTGAAGTGTGACCAAATCTAAGTAAAGTAAAGTAAAGTAAAGTAAAGTGAGGTTAAGTAAAGTAAAGTAAAGTAAAGTAAAGTGAGGTTAAGTAAAGTAAAGTAAAGTAAAGTGAGGTTAAGTAAAGTAATGTAAAGTAAAGTGAGGTTAAGTAAAGTAAAGTAAAGTAGAATTTGTTTTAATGTTTGTTTTGTATCATGGTTATTGTCAATACTTTGACACCCCTCATCCTTTTGTATTTATAGTAATTAGCATACTAGAGTATTCTACAGTATTCTATAGCGCTATTGTATTAACTGAACTATGGTTAAAAACACTATAGTATCCCATATAGCATTTAATACTGTATTACTGTAATACTGTGATTGAGAGTGTTCGCTGGAGAATGGACGGATGGATTCTTCTTACATGTTTTTGAGTTTTTTTAACACAAACTTTATTTCAGTCTGTCTCCTTAGGTCAGGCTCACTTTAAGCAGAACAAAACCAGCTTTCAAATTCAATGTGTTGTGTTCGGAGCTGGTGCATTGCTGTGAAATCAGCAGAGAGAGAGAGAGACAGAGAGAGAGAGAGACCAACTATATATAACAAGCATAATGCCCTTCTTTTGTAACCTTGTGAGATCTGTCCTAAAGCCATGAAGACTGTCTTGTGAGAGCTGACGTGACGGGGCGTCAAGAGTTCAATGCACATGTGATGAAGAGCGCAGAGAGTTAGACATTTTGATTTACTTTTAATCTGCAGATTGCATTAGAAACAGGTGTTGTCACTTGATTTAAAGAATGAGGAAAAAGGGAAAAGCATGTTTACTAAAGTAACAGTGAGCCAATGGATTAAAAACCATGAAAATCCTATTAGATCAGAAGCAAGTGTTTAGCACATGAAGCTTTAGGTTTCATGCTCAAGGAATTACTGTATCCCCAGAAAACCATGAGATAATGGAACACCTGTATGATGTCATGGGGGTCTCGGGGGCTTCGATTGTCCGATTCTTCTGAAACACCTGGCATACTGTCTCTATGAGTCAGATCATGAAAAGATAAAGGCCCAGAGCGTGAAAGAGACGAGATCTGTTTTAAACAAGCAAGTGGTGACATCACACAGCGGTCTTCAAGATGAACACAGCATTCTTGTTTTTAGGTATCTTCAGTATTTCAGTGTTACAACTTCTACATTACAAAACATCTCTTTGTGAAGAGAATATCAATGCAGTCCTTTCCAAACCTCGGATTTCCAAATGAGCTGTTTTTCATGAAATGGAAAATAAATATTTTATATGACTGCATGTGTTGTCAGAGTTGACAAGCACTATTTAATACTCGTTATTGGCTATATATTTGCAAAACCCAGTGACACACATAACGGTTGACTAATGATGATTTATGGCAAAGAACAGAAAGATCACAAAATACAGAGATACAAGGTTTCAGAAGGACATGCTGCGATATTCAAGAAAAACCGATAGCTTGGAATTTGCTCTTATTAAATAAAATAAAAACACTTATCTATGTCTACTGTGGTGGGCTATATGAGACCAGTTTTATTGCACTTATGCTTTTTGTTGTCCTTATGTTGTTCCAATCGCTTCCATTGTTTCCCTAATTTGGATAAAAGCGTCTGCTAAATGTAACCTAATCCCACCAAAACAGCATTTATTTATTGCATAGTATTACAAAAGATGACAACATTTTGACATTGTAATATTGTGCTTAATTCATTATTTTTAACAAGATTTAAAAAGTGCATTTAGACACAAGGGCCGTAGCAGCTTATTAAATTAGATTCATGATTAATAACGTCTCATAATGTGTAAACGTCTTTTGGAAAGCCTCTCTGGTGGTGTTGGTCTTGTGAGTTGCCAGTGTGTACTGTGACTGCTGAGTAATACTTTCACATGTGTGAGAGTCAGTCTGACTTTACTAAAGTGCTTCATTTAGAGACACGAAGCCTTCAAAGAAACTGGCAGCGACACGAGATCCACATAGAGAGGAGGTGAAACATTTCGGGTTTGTTTGGGAACTGAACAGGTTCATGAGGACAGGTTCATGTGGACACTTGTTTCTTTTCAAATCAGTGAATAAACGCTGAATCCTTCAGTGCGTTTCAGCGGGCGAGTTCCCTCGAGGACAACTGCTTTTGGCCAATAACCTTCTTTCAGTTTTCAACAATTGTTGATTTATAGAAATGCATTCACAAAAAAACTGAGCTCACACATAACTAAAATAAACAAATGTTTATTATAGATATATAAAAACTTTTTGTGTTAGAGCCTTGCTTAACCCAAAAATAAACCTCATCTGCATGTTTTTCTTCTGTGGAACAGAAAAGAAGATAGTTAGAGAAACGTCTCTGTGGTTTTGTGGAACTCAATTGGGTTCGGTGTTGTTTGTTTATCAACGTTCTTGAAAATCTTTTGTTGTGTGTGTGTTCTGCAGAAGAAAGTTGTACATGTTTCCAACAAGGGGTGACAACAGAATGTTTATTTTTGGATGACTTTGCCGGTTTCCTAAAATGTAAGTTAACAGCCGGTGGAGTCCAATCAGGCTTGTTAACGTGGCGTTTAAGGGCGTCTCATTAGCATAATAAAGTGAATGCCTTGTAAACGTCAACATTGGGTTCATTGTTTTTCAATGCAAATGTTAAAAGCGTACCCGACAGCAGCAGATTTCTTTCAATCGGGTTTAGTCAGCAAGTCAAAAAAGATAAAACCCGTTTCGTTTTATTCAAAAAGTGTACGTTTTATTTTTGTACAAAATCATACCAGCAATTTACACTCTGAAATACAAAGTACAATCATATCAGTGTCAAATACATTCAAAACATTTCAACAAACAGTTATATGGCGAAGACGTTCCTGAGGAACACAGAGGATTGCATATCCGAGTGCTGGCATTGCCGTCGCGTTACGGCCACACAACAGCTGAAATACTTTTCATTTTGCACTTGTTCCCCGTTTAAAAATGGCTTTGGTTATTCCTTTGGTCTCGAGCTCATTGGTTCGTCTCCATCTAGGGCGTGAAATATCTGACCCAAACACGACTGTCATAACCCTCTTCAGGCTGTAAACAAATGTACAAGTCAATACAGACAAGAAAACACTGATTCAATGAAAGCCGCATGACATGTTGAATGAATGAAAAGACCTCTCAGTCACGTGACGTGTTAAGACAAAGATCCAGCAAACTGTCTTTTTGATTTGCTTTGGGCTTTGAAAGTTCCCCAGGAACCAAACTGGTGAGACGGCTCTGAATAAGACGGCTTTTTTCCTGATGGGTGCAGACAGGACAGAATCTCAGCATGACTCCGCAGACGCACTTTCCTCACAGAGCACGCCCGGGGCGGTGCATTTTTTATTACAAGAGCACTTTGGGGTTGAGTTTCTTGCGCTTTGTATATATATCACGAGCACGCGCTTCCACGATCAGCGTTCACAATCGCAGGCACTTGGTGAATGTGGGCCCAGTATCGTGTCTCAGTGCGCCACGCAGCATCCGGATTCCTCATGCTTGTGCAGAAGTGACATGCGGGAGAAGGTTTTGGAGCAGTTCTTGCACTGGTATTTCTTCACGTCCGAGTGGGTTTGCAAGTGGGCGCGGAGGTTAGAGCGGTCGGCGAATGCACGACTGCAGTGGGGACACGAGAAGGGTTTCTCACCTGCCGAACCAAAAAGAAAAGTCATGTCAGTGCACGTTGAAGCGTTACCACGTCTCTCACTACTGCTAATGTGATGCTCAACACAAACAAGCTAGTTATAAAGCCACGGGGACTTACTTGAAGAAACCTAAAGCATGCATAAGCTTGAGAAGCAAATAAGACGTTCACCTGTATGCGTCCTAATGTGTCCCTGGAGCAGCCACGGTCTGGAGAACGCTTTTCCGCACATTTTGCAAACGCACGGCAACGTGTGTGTCCTTATGTGCATCTTCAAGGCGCCCAGACTCACGTATTCCTTCTCGCAGTACTTGCAGCTGAAGGATTTCCTGGTCTGCGCATCGCAGTGCAGCTGCTTGTGTTTCACCAGTCCGGAGTACGTGCTGTAAGATTTATTGCACAGACCGCACTGAAACTTCTCGCCGTCCGACAGTTTGCTGGACTGTATCCTGTCGTCCTCGTCGCTCCTGGGGCTCTCGGAACCGCTGTGGTCTTTGTTGGAGGACGTGTCGGAGAGGGAAGAGGGGTATCCGGATATGGGCGAGAGGTCGCTGGGCAGGGGGGAGAGGGGCAGGTTGCTGGCAGTCCAAACCGTTATGGGACTGTATGACACCGGGCTCAGGACTTCGGGTATGACAGGCACCGGAAGGGTTTTCAGTACATAGGGGGAAATAAACACTGCAAAGTGGAAACAGAATCACATTAGTAAAGTGGACATGTGGTTATTTCAACTTACAACGTACTATATTCTAGAATAGTTTTACACAAGGATGTAAGTATGCTGATTTACATATAAGATATGTGATTGATATAATTGACAATACATGATAGTAAAACATGGCACATAATGCATAAAACGCAACAAGACGTAAACAGAATAAAATAAAGTCACAAAACACTTCTGTCAAGTGTTGCTGGAGGAACTTCTTGAATCATTTGGATCTGAAAAAGTTTGCTTTTAAGTTTACCAGCAAAACCTTAACGTGACGTGACACCAGGATTGATCCAACACCCTTTTTAACAACTACACTTTGTTTATTTAGCGTTTAAGTACGAATTAGAAGAACGAGCAATGGACCAAACCGATAAGTATGTACTTTTCAAACTAGTTTTATAAAGAGTTAAAAGTATAAATTTTTTACCTGTAGGACCCTCCAGCTCGCTGTAGTTGGGTTTCTTGGCCGCATTGAAATGCTTCTTTACGAGGAACGAACGAGGCATCCTGAAGTTCGTATGAAAAGTTCACAGGCAGATAAAACAGTCCAAACTTCTCGTTTATAATGTCAAACGACTGCAGCTCTAATAGTCCTTATTGCACAGTCCAGCAGGGCTTCATGTTCAGACGCACAGAACTGCTCTGAAACTACACAAACTCACAGCAAGAAACAAGTAAATACTTCCAATCAGGTGCAGGAGGAGGGGCTTTGCGTTTAAACTTACATATTCATGATCCCACGTCCAATCGGAATGGAGGCGTGGTTTTGGGGGGGCGGGGCAGGCGGGACTGAAGACAGGTGCTCTGGATGTGTGTGTATGGAGGTACAGTAATGTTCAGACTTGTCACAGATGGTCAAACACACAGATTGTTGGAATGCCTGAATGTCATGTATATGGAAGAAAGATTAGAATGAACGTGCAGTTTAAATCCATGTGGATATTAGTAGTAGGCTAATGTTTTTTTTTCTAATATGTTTAAACGGATCCTACCTGATCTGACGAATCTTCTTTTAAAGTTTAATTTGATCTAAACAGATCCTAATAATATCACAATATGTTGGTGTTTTCTCATTTAAAATCAATCTGTTCCTCACGAAAAATGAATTAAGTTCTCATTGCCCACAAGCATCTCACGTTTTCCATTGAGATTTATGAAAATATAGGTTTTAAAAAATATCTTCACAATCATTTAATTGTATAGAGTTGTGCATTTATTTTGGAGAGAGTTAGAGTTGCAGATTTATTGAATCCCAACAAACTCGTTTATAGACGACGTGTTCAAGTGAATCATTAGCGCCCTCTTGTGTTCACTCGACACCGAGTAGACTACTGTAGTGCATACTTCATAAGATTTAGGTAGGTTGTGTATAATAGTGCACTAATTTTGTGCAATATATTAATTAAATGATTTAAAAAATGTTGAACAAGACATAGAAACATGAATTCCCTAATTCAAACGGCTCAAATATAAAAGTGGCATTAAAAGTAAATATAAGAGCTCGTTTTTTAGGAGATAAGATATGCCATGTTATATAATATCATGATTATGTAGTATTATTATGCATTAAAGTTAAAAAGTTTGGATACTTAAGTCACATTTAAAATGTATGAATGTATTTACATTAGAGATAAAACATCACACAATGTTAACCAAACTATTTTGGCTATTCTGCAATTACTTTTAAGCAAATGGTCCTATGTTTTTTACTATATGAACGAAAGCAAGTACCAAACAAATGTGTGTATTTATTTTGTCTCATTCATTATGAACACGACTTACTAATGTTGACCAGAAAGTCTAAAAGCACCTTAAATAGGTCATGTCGTTTTTTAATTTACAACCTGACAAAGCAAAATGTTTATCAAAATGTTTTGCTTGCTAATTGTTCTTGTGCTTTCTTTACATAAATGCCAATTGGCATTTATTTTTGTTATTGAATTCAGTGACATTCAGACATTTGTGTGCAAAGTGTACAAATGCATTTTAGTGCACTCCGTGTTCATTGTGTTATAAAGTCGTCACATTTGAATGCTGATGGAACCAATTCACAGCTCTTAATGAGGGAGAACTTTAAGTGTGATGCATTGGAGAAACGCTTCATATATGGAGAGGTGGGCATTCCTGTGAAAACAAAACAAAGAGCTCATTAACAGCTACTGATGGGTCAAAATGGCACGGTGCACATTACGTCTTCATTTGTGTGGGATCACAACACATGAAATCAACTGAGACCAGAGGGCACCAGTAAACACTTGACTTGATATGAAGTGATATTCAAGCAAAGTGTGCACGAATGATCCGGCTATACTAGATAACACATGCATGTATAAATCGATCAGCATAACAGATAACCATCACATCATTTCAGTGAATATAAAGGAACCTCGTCTCAATAGGACTCTTTGTCTTCAGGATGTCTGGGTAATTAAAACAGACACACGCTAAGCAGACGTTCAAACTCTTCTGGAGGGAATTTGAATTGTAAGTCAGATTTCTTATCTGACAAAACTAATTACAGTAATGGAGGTAGTGTCCTTTGTTCGGAGTGCTGGAAAAGCAAGGGCAATCTTGATGCTCCTAGCAATGACATCTGCGTGTGTGTGTTGGTAAGGCAAGGTGAAAATCTTTCAGAAAAATACATTTACAGTATAGCACTGTTCTATTATTACATTCAACTTGGCCTTGTTTGCGAGGGTCTCGCTGGGGTGGCTTGATGTTCAGTGCTTTGCTCAAAGGCACAATGGTAATCGTTCATGGATAACCTTCTGTGGGAGTTAAACCTCTAACCTCCTTAACTATTACACCTTGACCGAAAGTGAATATCTAGAAAAATCTGATAAAACATCAGTGCATGTAAACCTTGTTCAATTATGATTTAATGGTGTTCTGTTGGTTCATCCACATCTCTATTGAAAAAAAACATGGAATCCCAAATCCACATAAACCAATACAGAAATGTTAACAGTTTCCATTAAAATACCATTTGCTTTTTCCAATAAAACCATTACAAAATTCATTTTTGTAGTGTGTTTTGGCCATTAATCCAGTAGGATTTATCATCCCACCAATAGAATCACATACCCTTAGATACATTACAGTTTCCATTAAAGCATGTACAAATCCAGTTAAAAAACCATTAAAACTTCTTCAATGGTTCCTATGATTTTTTTCAGCAGGGAGAACATTCTGCCAATTTGATCCAACACATTACTAGCACAATAAAAACATTATAGTTTCTAACAAACACAATAAAATTTCCATTTTAACCATTTAATCCATTCTGAGATGGTTTCTAATGTTTTTCTCAACAGGGATATTTTTGATTGTTTGCACAAAAAAATAAAAATTGCATATCGACTACTTGATATAGCATGCAAAGACTTAATGAGATATGATACCAGTAGACCTCATTATATAGATATATATGTGTGTGTTACGTAAAGCGTGTTGGGAGAATGTTCTCGTGGCTTCCTCTGCCTCCTTTACCAAATATTACCGCATTGAAAATCACGCACATGATGGAGCCTTAAAGTGCCACAGTCTCGTGCGCACCGCATTTCTTATCCAGCAGTGACTGCACGTATTAAATGTGCTGCATGTCTGCATGGTTTGAGGCGGATGAATGTAGAACTGTAGTGTCGGTCAAGAGAGAAAGAATGAAGTGTGAGAGGAGAGAGACGTAGAAAAAGCGCCTGAGAGGATCGTTACGAGGTCCGATTCATTTCACCGACTCGGTTCGTTCGGACGCCTCGTTTTAATAGAACATGTTCAAATAGACTCGTTCGATTAGTTAGCCAAAAGTGTCCGCCAACAATGTCTTAATGATTGTAAAAACAGCAAACGTTTATATTCGACGTTTTCATCAAAATATTATATATTTAAATTCAATATTTTGGAACGTTTAAAAAACAGTCACTGAAAGTTCAGGTAAATTGGGCGACCTTCTCGTCGGTGGAGCGAATAGCGTTCAATAAAACGCTCACGTGACAGGAAATTATTTTCAGTGAGAGTGAACCGGAAGTATATCTGCTGCGCTTTAAACGCCTGTTTCTTTATTTAGTGTGACCGGACTGCCAAATATAAAGAATTTATTATAAAACATAAAAATGTGTATTATTGCGATGATGTCACATGCCCATCTTTCGAAACATTTTCCAGACGAAAACATCACAGAAATAAAAATGGTTTTAACTGGACTTTTATTCATTTAAACAGAAACTTTTATGATGATGAGATGGAACTGTTTTGCTGTTCTATGGACGGTTTCATCTTAACAACATAATCAAACGTTGCATTCACAAACAATTAAGTGCTTTTAGATTATTTCTGATTACAATCGAAAGAAACCGAGAAGAATCGTTACTTTGATAAACTTGTCTCTCCAATATTCAGAATTTAGACTGTGATACTAAGCTCAACCGTTAGATATCAGTGTACCAAACGGTTTCTTTAAATCGGCCAAACCGCTGGACCCATTCGATCAATTGTTAATTTAATAAAATGAACCTACAACAAAATTGAACAAATTGTTTATTTAATACAAATATTACACAATAAAATAATAATATTAATTAATATTAACATTAATTCAATGAAAAATAAATAGTTATATAATTAGACACTAGCCAAACACAAACCGAAGTTAACTGGGGATAAAACCTGGCGGATGAAACAGAAATAGACCTAAAACGCCCTTCACAAAGGAATTCTCTTGTGCTTTAAAAAACACTTCTTTAGGGGTCACAGATTAACGTTACGTCCTGTTTAGTGTACAACGCTGAACTTGAAACGTCAACAAAATTCCGCTCAATGATCTCACGGCCGCCAAGTAGAATGATTCAGTTACAAACATGCTCAAAACGGCTCGATCGAATCACCGAGGGGAAAAGAATCTATTCAAAAGAACCGATTCGTCCGCGAATCGAACATCACTACTTGTGCTTTCAGCCGGTCATTATTACTGCTCAGGATGCCTAGCGACAGCAGCAGATATGTAGATGGAAAGAGCTGCATGGCTCAGATTGCGGAGGATGCTGGCGGACGAGACAGTGGATGCGCGTCGCCTGTTGTGGGAATATAAACTACGAGCAAGTTTAAAGGAGCCGCTCCGGAGGATTCGACTGTGCGGTCGCGGATGGAGACTGGAGCCGTTAGTGGTCGTTATGATCTGGATGCTGATTGCTCGTTTTCCAGTAGACTGCGATGAGACAATCAAGAAGGATGGAAGAATTGTGAACTTGAAGGCGTTGCAAATGACCACCTGTTAGTTGAATATCAGGTAAGGTTTTGTCATTACAGTGCTCATCCATACATTGGAATTTGTATGCAATGCAATACAATAGATGCGCATATTTTAACTGGCGCGTGACTTGTGTCTGATGTTGAAGGACCTGCACAATGTTTCTAACTGAATCCTTTACTGTTGTAATGATTGTAATTACAGAGAGGATAGAGAGAACATATCCTGGAAGTAAATCACATTCACAATCTTTCAAGCAATTGATGTAAAATCACGGCTTTGCTTTAAATTGAGAGCCAAGATGAGTGCATCACATCGCTTTGATGCTGCATTACACATGCTGAACCAGGAATCCAGCAGAGCAGCCTCTCGGTGCTTATTTTGCTGTGTCAGATTTCCCATTAACATCCGGTGGAACGAACCACGTCGCCTCCAGTCACCAGGATCATCCCCTTCCTAATGCCACCCTTATTCTAAACACCGTCTGTGAAATTGTCTCCCAGTTGGCACGTCTTCAAAGACAGGGCTGTTGGGACAACCATCAATTTCAATTAATGGCTCGCGTGCCCTCCAGCATCCAATTTCTCCTCGCATTTAATGTAATCCAATCATTTGTTTAAAAAACATGTTAATGTAATAAAGCCTGTTGACAGGTGGACATTAATTTAAATGAGGTTAAGACTGCTTCCTCCCAAGGATTCTTCCTCGTCTACCTGTCTCAGAGAGTTTTCTCTTTCCTCCCCTGGAGATGAGGAAATAACAGCTACGTTTTCTACGAGTGTGCCTGTGTGAAATGCACTTTGCTTAACGACGAGAGCTGGTCAGCTGCGTGCAATGAGAGATCCGTGCAGACTGATGCATGAGCGATTCAGATGTATTGTGATTTATTGCATCCATAACATATTTACTTCGCTCTGCTAAGCAAGTGAGTCGAGGGAGGAGCCGGCCGAGTTCTTCGACACGACCTGGCCGGCGTTATAATAATGTTTTGCCAGCGTGTTGCACAGGACAGATTGCTCATTACGCACTTACACCCCATAGTGCCTAATTAACACTAAACACTGTACAGATATAGTGTTAACGGTCCACGGTGCTGACGGAGGAGACGATGTTGTGTAGCACATTGTGTCAACCTGAGTGTGACCTGCGGAGAGCTGGTGTGCGTCTCTCCTGAGATGAAGTCAAATGGGTTTGAAATCCTGGTGAACTGTGGGCCGAAACAAGAGAAAAAGCGCCGGTAGTTATCAGCCCTGGAAAAACATACACGCACACAGATAATTAGGAAGGAAATAGGGAGACGAGAAATCGTCTTGAGCTATTCTGTCAAGAGAGCAGGAAACTAAAATAGATTTGGTTTCCAAGAGCTAATCTTCTGTTTTTTATTTCCTCAAACTTCAATGTGTGAGTGACACATTGAGGATGCTTTAAATGTTCATGTATCTGTAATCAATATTTCATGCGTGATATTTAATAACTGTTATGTGAGGTTTGCACGTGTCTTATGTGTTGTACTTGACAATTCTGCATCGTCATCGGTAGAAAAGTTCTCTTGTCTTCATGAATGTGCCTGAGGTTTGTTCAGCTTGAGCATCATGATTTCCTCTCCCGAACGGCCTCTTACGTTTCACGTGGCGGAGTGACAAAATCAATCTAACCCACAGCGCACAGGCTAACGTTTGATCTCATTTAAATCGCAGCGGCGGGCGACGCTCAAGGTTACACAGCATATCTTCAATAGTGACACACAAGTGCTCTTTTGATCCATTAGGCAGAGGAAGTATCCGCATTACAAAACCTGACGAGGCACAAACTAAAAACAAAGCAGACGACAAAAATGAGGATGTGCAGCACCAGGGCGGGTGATAATGGACGGCGGTGTGGCTTGATGCCGGCCTAAATTGGAAATAGTGTGATTCAACATAATATGGTGTAGAAATAATTTTTTTAATGCGTGGGACACATGCAACACATTTTTTATCATGTCAACATGGCACTTTATTTCTCGCGCAAGCATTGCTTTCTGAATATGAGAAACAGCGTGAGAGTCTGAAGATTCCTATAAACTCCAAACAGGCAGAGCGGCCTATAGTGAGAGAACGATCTATTTCTTTCCAAACTGTCACGAAGCGCCAACAAAGTGTGTTTTTGTGCTCGTTTTGTTCAGATCGTCCCAGACCATATGGTTGTTTTTGAAGGCGTAATGCTTTAGATGCACACTAGGATGGTCGAAGATAAACATGAATAATTGACGCAAGCATCTATTATAATTGAGTTCTCTCAAGCGCACATGAAAGTCCTAGTTATCTTAGTTAAATTCATATTCTGCATACTATTCCATCTTGCCTGTTTGTAGAGCAGATCCAGATTTGTCATCCTTATTTGTCGTTGCTGCTGACCCTTCCGTTTTGTTGGCTTCAAAATGGGTGTAATAAACGTTACCATCTCGCTCTCGCCTCAAAATGATGCAGCACCTTTAGAAACGTGATGAGTTTGGGAATGAGGCGTCCTCCATGCATCCACTGTTTCCTTCCATATTAACCTCTGTAGCGTCCGTGAGGGTTTCCAGCGCTCGGAGCGAGCGTTCACGGCCAGGTGGTGAGAATGTAAAGTAATGGGTCATGAATAATAAACTGTCTTATTCACACTGGTGTGGACGCTGCGGTTCAGCATCTCTCGACCAGCTCTATAGCAACTAGCGGCGTCAAGGTTTTTCAGCGTCTGTGCACCGATTCAGGGATGTCACAAAATGACTTATATTGAACAGTATGTTTACAAATCAATAGCATTGAGCATTTGTTGCATCCTTAACATGATGGCAAAATGCAGTAGTGAGTGTAGTAATGGTATTTTGTATTTAATTCAACAAAAAATGTATTGTTTAAAAAAAAAAGTACACCTGGGAAATTGTTCACCCAAAAATGAACATTGTGACAGTGTATTTTCACTCTCACATGGTTGAAAACATCAATATGATTCTTTTGTTTCTGTGGAGGTTTTGTGTTCATACAGTGGAAGTCAAAGTGAACCAGTGTTGTTTTGTTACCGACATGCATCAAAATATCTTCATCTGTGTGAGTGAGTAAATGAGAATTATGAAAGAATAATAATCTTCTGGTGAACTATCACAATGTTCTTTCTCAGTCTAAAGATGCAATTTATTCCGTTATTTTCTGTTCTTCGTGCCCGTGACAAATCTGGGTCCATATCAATATCAATATTAACATTTTTGTGTATAAATATTTATCTCCATTGTCATAAAAAATGCAAGTTTTCTGCCGCAGCGGTGCTCATCGTGTTTGCTGATATGTATCAGTTAGTCTCATATCAACACACCTCATTTATTCAGTTTTTAATAGGTCGGCGATTCAGCGCCGAGACACGAAGCTTACAAACAAACCAAACTTTGTCTTTCATCACAACACTTTCCTTCCTGACAGCGTATTTAATTACCCATCTTTGTTGGCGTAATGAGTCTCATGTGTCCATTAAGTTTCCTCTGGCACCTTCTCTGTACTTCAAACACCACCTCGCCAAAACTCATCCATTATAGAGAGAGCGAGAGGTCACCGCTCAAGTCTATAAATGTGCCGTTTGCTACTTTCCCGGCGTTATACACGTCGTTGTCACTAAATAGATCTAGTTTGGTGTGGTGATGTAGGCCAGCGGGTCTCGCTGGTGTCTTAAGTAATGAGGGCTAAAGAGAGATCTGCCCGGCGGGCTGGAAAGGGCTTGCTTTTGGCAATGAGATGTCAGAGCGGAGTAACACAAAAGGATGAAGTTAGGATGAAGATTTAATCAAGCGTAATTCCATGTTCAAAGTCTCCAGATGACCTTTGGGTTTGTAGCTGGAAGCGTCTTCAACAGAGCTGCTGTCATGAAAGCTGAGAAACAGTCAATCAGGCCTGATCAAAAACTCTGAGTCGGCCTGACATTTCCATCCGCCCATTATTTTACGGCAGCTGAGATGTTTTCCTCCACTGTCTGTTTGTTTTAAAGGGGGAAGCATGGTGAAGTGATGCTATCAAGTGGTAATACCATCTTGGAGGAAAATTGCTTAGACGATGCTATCTTGTAGCTCAGGAGACTTGATGGCATCTCAGATTTGTTTAAAATAACTTTATTTCGGAATCTTTCTTGTAAAATGGGAAAATAAAAACAGACACAAATGAATATATAAAATGGAATAGGGTACATTAGTTTAGCGGAGGTAATCTGGTTTTGGATTTTTATCATAAAATAAGATCTGAAACTTAAAATTTGGAACTGATATCTTGGCGAATCATCAGTTTGTGACTCTGTGAAGACGGTTTTGAAATGACAGCAACAAAATTTTACTTTAATTGTTTTAATGTTTCTATCCGTAATATTTTACATAGCGACTCTCGTTATTTATCAAACCTGTAGGGATGTAACGATTCTCTCAGCTCGCGATGAGTTTCACGATACTGATCTCACGATACGATTCTTTCATACGGTTTATTTTTACAAAATGACATTTAGAATTTGAATTTTTTTTTTGGAGACAAATTAGAAATAAACAACTTCCCTTTTATTATTCCTCAAACGCTGCACATTTCTTTGTAAAATGAAAATATATTTTATATCAAATAACAAAACCTAACTGCAATTTAAAATAAATAAATACAAAAAACCTGTTTAATATACAAACAAACAAAGAATTTGTGCTTTTCTTGGATTTTTCACATTTCAGAAAAATCTGCTTATCCAGTTTTTCCAAGTTTGCAGTAAACACAGCGGCCCCTGCTGTTCAAAACAGGTACTGTGAGTCAAATAACATCTCAACCGGCTTGAATCGTCACATATTAAAGTCGTGACATCCCTATAAACCTGTAACGGAAACAATTTGTATATACATACAGTACACCTCCGCAATTCCCTCGCAAACTACCAGGGTTCTGTAACCCCAGTTTGGAAAACCCAAAACTATAGTAATCGTACAGTAATTTTTAAAACCACAGTATCCACAAATTTACTCTACACAACCCATCATGGTAGAACAAATAAACAACACTAGATCATAACACAACAGCTTTGATATGAGAGAAAGTGTGCGTCTAATAGAGAGTGAACAAGGATCAGTCTATTTTACATACTCCATTATCATCACCTAATAGGACACCTGTCACATTTATAATCTGATCTCTAGCTATCCATTTGCCACACAGAGGCGTTTACATTTATTTGTATATTCATATTTATTCTTCCCTTATAAAATAATCAACATCTATTTTTGTACACTCGACCATTTGCATCGGCAAATTTTTACTAGATATACCACAGTTAAACTCTAGTTACTGTAGTAAAACCCATGGGTGATTCTTTTGTAAGTGCTTATACATGTTGTACATCTTTAACATACACTACGCCTTGTTGACAATGAGCTCAGTGGGATATTTCTCTGTTTAAATACCGTTTAAATTCCCAATGCGAGACCAAGTGTGAGCATGTTTGTTTTCTCACGTCTCAACATCGAATTGTGTTTCCCGTGTGGCGGCTCATGGGAGCGTGTGCACTCACCTCCTCAGGAAAACCGTGTGAATAAGGTTGACCTTGATATGCCATCAGTATCAACCTCGACTCCGTTTTTCTGAGGTTGTGTGTGTGTGTTTGTGTAAGGTCTATTAGATTCATAACTAAAGTAATATTAACAGCACATTGTTAGCCTCAGCGGTGCGCTGTGCCAACATGAATTATACCACCGTTATTTTTCGATATACTGTTTCATTCATCAAACAGTGTCAGGGTTATTGCCTGTGTTTTTCCGTATTTTCGCAGGGACACTTGTAAAAGTCCTTTGAGCTGTTTTGTACTGAAGTCTGGAAGAAATGAATAGCCCCAGTCCTCTGGCCACTATGATGGAGGAAAGTACTCTTGTTCATTTCCAGGCCCGCTCTGACCAATGGAGTCAACAACAAAGATTTTTAAAGCTTCGCTTTTTTTTCAAAGCCAAAGTTGGAGACAGCAGGTCAAGGTCCCCAGTAAATATGAAGATGCAAAGATTTTTACGTTGCCCACACTGATGATATGCGCACGGAGGAAGCAAGATTATATGAGTCAGCCGTGCATAACGCAGTTTTAATGATGAACAATAATGGTTTTATTTGAGAGGTCGTGGAGCTGTGAAAGTAAATGTGTGAAGTAGAGAAAAGATCACAGAATGTACTGGTGGGTGAATTCTCCTCAGGACCGGAGATCTTTTAGCATTGTGTTGTGCTGGAACAATCCTTCGTGACCTCCGAGCTGAGGAGCTGAGCAATTTATGAAACATACATCTCAATGCTTTTTTCCTGGTCATATCCAGAACTGCTTGAGCACTAATGCTATTTTTACAGATTTCTCTGAACAGGCAAATCGTTCGGGAGCAAAGTTAGAATCAGAATGAATCATAGCGTGCTGAAATTGTGAGAGGCAGTTGTTTGGAGGCATATTCATCCGAGCGTATTGACGGTATGCTTTGTGTGTTGGAGGATGAAAATGACTGGATGCGCACGATGGAACTAGATGTAAATTGCTTTAAATTGTCTTGCTCTCAATGTTGGCAAATACCCACCAAAGCCAATTACCAGGCTTCAATATTTCTTTTCAAAATCCTGAAGAAAAGATAAAACCATTCAACAATGGGAGAGTTTAGAAAATGGAGGCTGTTTTTGGACGGCAACAATGCATTTCTCTCTTTTGTTAAGTGTTTTTAAAATGAGTTAATGCGTACGGCTTTTGTCAGACACGCATACATTAACCAAACCTCCTTTTCTTTTTAAACGCGAACGATAAGTCGTGGCAACGTTTTACATAAACGGATTCGATTAAGTTCATTATAATTTAAAATGATCAGACGAATTGAATGCAAATAAGAATCTTTTACAGTGAAGTAAATGTGCACTGGTGTTATAGTAAATTATGAAATATTAACTCCATGTTCTATTTGCATAATTCATGTGGATGTGATGAAATATACATTTATATAATGTATATAAATATTGTTTTATGTCAGCAGCTGAGGGACACTGGTTGGCCCAGAAGGCAAAGTCCAATATTGGAACACTGGAATAAAAATAAAAATCCCTTGACGCTAAGAAACCCGTCTCCTTCCCCATGGCTCGACCTCCATGCTTGCTGCGCTGAACATCTTTCCCTGAAGGTAAGCTAAAAAAAACCTGTGACTTTATTTGCTGTTCCACCAATTGGCACGTTTCCTTAAGATGCTGCTCTTAAAGAGACAGAACACCCAAAAAGGAAGATCCAGTCATCTTTTAACTGAACTCCCATCAGATGGTGTCAGGCTTTTATCTTACTTTTTCTTCTGTTAAACACAAAAGGAAACGTCTAAACACACACGAACCAACGTGTCCTTTTGTGTCACAGCTGGTGATGAGCCGATTCTTTAAGAACATCTTGAAAATTAATCAACATGCATTAGACAAGTGCTAAAATGTATGAGTCTGTGAATTTCTCATGAAAACGAGAAGAAAAATGTGAGGCACGATGCAGAAGGCCGATTTCAAGAAAACGTCTCTCGCGAGGCTTGTGCAATTGTTCAGAGACGCTCAAAAGATGAGGTGCCTGAATTATGCCTGGAATAATATGGCATACCGCACCAGCCTGTTAAGATGCAAATCAGATCTCTTTTTCACAGAATGACGAATGGAGTGAGTCAGTGTCGAGCGTGTGTCAGCTGAACATGCTAGGCATGATACAGAGAGAACGCAGGGTACAGCGCGTAGTAAACGATAGAAAACACTTTACATTTCTATTTTTGGTTCAGTGTACAGCGCCTGCGCTTTAATGAGCTCTGAAATGTATAGGAATGACGTTAGTATTGATTTGTAGCTGTTCGGTGCTCTGTGTTGTGTTTGGATACAACGTCCGGTTCTCTATATTCAGTGCTGGTGTCATTGTGTACTGATCATTTCATTCCTGGCACATTTACATTACATTACATTACATTTATGCATTTGGCAGACGCTTTCATCCAAAGCAACCTGCATTGCAGTCAGAGGTGGGTAGAGTAGACAAAAATTGTACTCAAGTAAAAGTACTGTTACTTCAGAATAATATGACTCAAGTAAAAGTAAAAAGTAGTCATCCAAATAATTACTTGAGTAAGAGTAAAAAAGTGCTTGGTTAAAAAACTACTCAAGTACTGAGTAACTGTTGAGTAAAGTCTGATTTATTTTTTAACAAGCATTCAATCAGACAGACAAAAATACAAAATAAAAATGTTAAAGCTAATTATAGTTCATCAAATCAATAAAATAAAT
This sequence comes from Triplophysa dalaica, assembly GCF_015846415.1. Taxonomy (NCBI): domain Eukaryota; kingdom Metazoa; phylum Chordata; class Actinopteri; order Cypriniformes; family Nemacheilidae; genus Triplophysa; species Triplophysa dalaica. The sequence goes on along the minus strand of NC_079564.1, from coordinate 606,709 downwards.
TAAAATTAATTAATTAGTTAATCACAAAATAGCTTAATTTAAAATAATCCAGGTAAATTCAAGTACTTAAACTCACACACACACAGATATAAGTAAACACTTTGTGACTTTTCGATCGCGCCCACGCCAATCTCTCTCTCTCTCTCTCTCTCTCTCTCTCACACAACATACTAAAGCATTGCAATGCAAACGCAGCCTGCTTCAAAGCTAAAGCGGGACTACAGATTAAGTGTCCCTAAAGAACCCACGTATCTAACAGTAGTTCTGCATTATATTAATTAATTTGCACGCGAGTTTTATTTATTTTTATACCGTGTAAGTTATTCTCTGTGTAAGTTAAATGTATGCACCGAACCGTGACGTCCATACCATTTCGGTTCAATACAAATACATGTACCGTTCCACACATAATATATATAGGAAATGTTTAAGACATATGTAACTTTAAAGACAAACATTCGTCTATCCACAGCAAAAAAAAAAACCATTTTAGAACACTTAGCGCTACATGTTTCCTCAAGTTAGATGTTGAGTTGTTGAATGCTGAAATGTCCGTTTGTTTTGGGAGACACAGAAGACACCGCATAATGTAGCTGCTGTTTCGCACTTTTACTAAGGTAAACATGCTTTCAATATGAGGCCAGGGGTGTTCCTCCTCGGCTGTGTCTGCATTGCCGATGGTTGATTGTGACATTTTTGTTTTGCTACGACTGTAAACTTACCCGTCCCGCCGAACTCCGCTGAGATTGAATATGGTCACGTGACGAGACTGCGCAACTACGTTTGATTGGTGAAACAGAGGCACATGGTAGAGCCTTTGGCAGAAGTCTCACTCTCTGTCAAAATAAAACAATGACGCGTAGAATATCAAAGAGGTCAGAAGAAAAGTAACGAGCTTATTGTAGCCTAATGTAGCGGAGTAAGAGTACAGTTTCTCCTTCACAAATCTACTCAAGTAAAAGTAAAAAGTATAGTGATTTAAAACTACTCCTAGAAGTATAATTTTTTCAAAAACTTACTCAAGTAAATGTAACGGAGTAAATGTAACTCGTTACTACCCACCTCTGATTGCAGTATACTATACATTTGTTTTTTAAGTATGTGCAATCCCTGGGTTCGAACCCATGACCTTGACGTTTATAGCGCCATGCTCTAATCACTGAGCCCCAGGAAAGCCATTCTTATCTTATCACTGTAATATAAAAAATAAAATATATAAAAATAATCTATAATAGTAATATTTACCTGATATAATACAGTATTTAAGGGGGGCACGGTGGCTTAGTGGTTAGCACGTTCGCCTCACACCTCCAGGGTTGGGGGTTCGATTCCCGCTTCCGACTTGTGTGTGTGGAGTTTGCATGTTCTCCCCGTGCCTCGTGGGTTTCCTCCGGGTACTCCGGTTTCCTCCCCTGGTCCAAAGACATGCATGGTAGGTTGATTGGCATCTCTGGAAAAAATTGCCCGTAGGGTGTGAGTGCGTGAGTGAATGAGTGAGTGTGTGTGCCCTGTGATGGGTTGGCACTCCATCCAGGGTGTATCCTGCCTTGATGCCCGATGACTCCTGAGATAGGCACAGGCTCCCCGTGACCCGAGGTAGTTCGGATAAGCGGTAGAAAATGGAATGGAATACAGTATTTATTAGAGATTCACAGATGCTAAATTTCTCCACCGATAGCTGATTATTCCGAGTTACATCTGCCAAGACAGATTCTGAAGACTAAATTAATATTTTTTAACTTTCTGAATGTCATTAAATCATAAAACGACTAATAATATTTAACATCAAACTGGTATGTGTCTTAACATTTTCTAGATCATCGGCTGCTTTTAAACTAGTATGAAAAATTGCTTTTATCGAGCGATACCGATTATTGGCCGATATATCGATGCATCTCTAGTATTTGTAGATCTTGACGCATGCAGTATCATTTATACTTTTTAATACTTTTTAAATCAAAAAGTAAAAAGGGCAAAAGCTGGAAATGCGATTGTCTTGAAAATAATATTTTAATGGAAAACATACTAATGCTCTGCAAACAGGCTTTAATTCCATTTATGCAAAACTTTATTTCTTTCATTTTTTGGGGTGAAATATGGACTTGAGTTGTTCTTGTGTGCATTTATTATACCTTTAGGGTGACAAATGTTTGGTATTAGCATACGAACTAATTCAAATGTAATTTTTTTGCTGTTATGGTGGTTTGTCTTTGTTGTGGCATTATGTTGGTTTGCTAGATTATACATCCGCCGAGTTTCTTGCCGACTGCCTCAGGCGGCTATAAAAGCAAATCCAACCTTCATCGCGTCAATAAAAACATAATAGAATGTTTTCTGATAAAGCATCTGCGGCTTTATTTTGTTGGCACGCCGTTGATAGATGATGATGATCATTGGGACACAACAACAGAAAGATGGATTTCATTAGGCGCTCATTGTCGTTTCTTGATCTGTATGGAGGAAAGCTATGGATGGCACCCATGTGGGAAGACCCGTGGACCTCCAATAGTGATGTTATTAGGGAACACTAGATCATTTACCGCTGATGAATTATTCATCCAGAGGGTGTCTGAAGGCCCGGGGTTCTTCTGCCAGGACGATCGTAGCTGGAATCGATCCGTGCTGGAAGTTCTAAGCAGTCTGGGATGTCTGTTCCAGCTCTGAGGTTTGGAGGGGACTGCATCTCATTTTGACAGATGGCACTCGTGTGCTAGTCACCGCTGTCCCTTTAGAGCCACACATCCTCTCACTTACGAGCCTCGTATCGCTGTTACCCTCTAAGTGCACTTCATCTTGGAAAAGGTTCATCTTTTTGACGCCTTTGTCAATTCTTGATACATAATGGGAAATCTGAAATTTAAGGGCTCGCCAGTATATCACGGTAATGAAGCTATCTTACGGTGCATTCCACTTAAGGATGCATGCATCTTATCATTCAAATCCTCTCAGAGCAAGAACACGCTGATTAAAGTGCTCGAAAAATGCAAGGTTGTCCATGTGTACACATAACACATGGAGAAACCGCACAGTTTTGTAATTTTCCACATTTTGACAGCTGTCTCCAGCACAAATAGTTTTTATGTTTGAAAAAAAGATATATTTTATAGAACGATTAAATATTTCCGGCGACTCTCATTGAAGCAATGTCCCTTGAAACAAAACTGATTTAAGAAGTTTTCAATATTGCTAGAAATCTAGACCAGAAGAAACTGCTTCTTATTTTTTATTACTGCACAAAAACTTCGGAAAGTTTTTTTCGAACATATAAAACTGTTTCATAACAACCTTTCCTAGTCCTTTATTAAACAATTATTAAATCTACAATAAATTACTGGGAAACCTGCTGCAAAATTACAGCAAAGTGTATATGTATATATATATCTTATATGAAGAAAGCACTCATTCGCTAAAACAAAGGATTTATTTTGTCAATTAATCCTGTGTGTCAATTATGTTTGTGGTTGTGTTTTATTTTAATGTGTTTTGAGAGATGGAACAGCAGAAGCTGTCACTTATTTTCCCCGTGAAACAATTTCCTAATCAAGCACTTTTAATCCTTACATGCGCCAGCGCGTCGGCGCGTCAGCATTTGAATGTAAACGATTTGCGTCATGAATTATTGAAACATTTGTAAGGTAACACTGAATTAACACTGCAGGAGAGGAGATCTGTTTCTCATCGTCAAACACTTTTGTCTGTCATAACTGTGTTGTGAAAAAGGCTTAAAATGTATAAATTAATTACAAGAACATCACAAGTATCATTGTGTTCTGATGATGTGTTGGATGAATCTCGCATCGAATCTGTCCTGCTCGCTCAAAATAATTATTTTACTTTATTAACCACCATTAAACACATTTGACCCCTTCGGTTTTTGTTATCATAATGCGAAACAACTCGTACCTCGAAATAACTGTACCTGAAAATGATGTATATTTTATGTATATGTATATTTTAAGTTAAGAAGTGCTCATTGGTCTTTGGTGTGCTGCTTATATGGTGATTGTATTAAGGATTTAAAAATGCAACATCACAGTGATGAGAATTTAATGATGATCATTATTTGGAATAATGGCTTACAAAAAAAAACTAGAAATGTCCAGATGCATTATGGTAATGAATTGGATGGGGAAATGTTCTTAATGGTCATGGAAATACTGTCACAATGGAGTCAGTTGTTAGAAGCCATCTTCGTAGAAAGGAAATTAAATGATTATGATCGCTACGTATTATTCTATTATTATGATTAAACAATTCAGTTTGGTTTATTGAGAAGTTCCCTACATCTTCACCAGGAAGTGCTGTAATGATTAAGAACGTCACTCGTGGGATTTAATAACATTATCATGAGGTATTTGGAAGCAGTGGGGTTTGTTTGGATGTCATATAGTTATTGCACAATGAAGCATTCAAGCACACCATGTATTCCACAGCAGAATTTGCGGTACATGTTTACAGACCTCCTAAATACACACTGATATATTGTCGGACAATAATGCTCACTGAATTATTAAGCAGACCTGCCAGCACCTTGAAATGCCACATTTGCATTCGTATTGAGAAGCGCTCATTGGTTTCCAGTCAGTGAATCTGTTTGGCCTGCCGCGTCTCAACGTCAAAAAACGCTGTTTTAAAGGTTTAAGGTTTCACACACAATATTTTCTCGCTGAGTTAACAAACACGGATTCTGATGCTATTTGTCAAAACAAATAGCCGTGAAGAGTTTTGATTGAATTTAAGTTAAGGTTAAATTCTAATTAGTTTTAGATTCATTCTCATCTCTTATTTATTTATCATGTACCACTTTGCCGCAGGCCAGTAAAATCATTGCCAACGTAGCATTTCATAATTAAATGATGATCACATGTTGTGTTTTTCTTTGTTTACTCTCCAAGGGCTGTTTCTCTGACCTTAGCACATGGATTTCAAGACTTCAAATGAAGAGGTAATTATTATTTACAGATTTTAAATGCTTTGGTATTTCCAACACAATCACATTGCCATCCGTTGCTGTTTTTACGAGGTGGCTAACTGGAATGACGGTTTCAGATAGTATAGGTACATCTGTAAGATGTCTGCTACAGATCTGGAGATCAATTATGTATTTTTTTCAGTTTACCATACTCACACACACTTGAATACATACACTCACCTAAAGGATTATTATGAACACCTGTTCAATTTCTCATTAATGTAATTATGGTGGTGGTGTAATGGTGTGGGGATGTATTCTTGGCACACTTTAGGCCCCTTAGTGTCAATTGGGCATCATTTAAATGCCACGGCCTATCTGAGCATTGTTTCTGACCATGTCCATCCCTTTATGACCACCATGTACCCATCCTCTGATGGCTACTTCCAGCAGGATAATGTCACAAAGCTCCAATCTTTTCAAATTGGTTTCTTAACATGACAATGAGTTCACTGTACTAAAATGGCCCCACAGTCACCAGATCTCAACCCAATAGAGCATCTTTGGGATGTGGTGGAACGGGAGCTTCGTGCATCCCACAAATCTCCATCAACTGCAAGATGCTATCCTATCAATATGGGCCAACATTTCTAAAGAATGCTTTCAGCACCTTGTTGAATCAATGCCACGTAGAATTAAGGCAGTTCTGAAGGCGAAAGGGAGTCAAACACAGTATTAGTATGGTGTTCCTAATAATCCTTTAGGTGAGTGTACATGTGTGTGCGTGTGTATATACATACATATTTTTCCATGCTGTTAATATCATCGTATTTGATAGAAAATGAACAATGACACAGTAAGTTTCTGTCACTGCTGTAATTGTTTGTGTGATCAGATTGTGACCAAATCATCTCTGCTGCATAGATTCATTTCTCCAGTTGCCAAATATGTTCATATGATTTCTTCTGTTTCTGGTGCTGTGGATGTTAGCGTGTCTCTAATAGGATCGGTCACAAACATCTAATGTGTTGTGTCTTATTAACTCACTGTCATTCAATTCAATCTCATTTTATTTTATAGCGCTTTTACAATTTCCATTGCATCAAAGCAGCTGTACAAGAAATCAAAAACCATGATAAACAAGAGTTGAACACACAAAAAACAATACAAATAAAAAATCAGATAAACCTTAAAAGTAGGGCTGTTCGATTATGACAGAGATCAGAATCACGGTTATTTTGGCCAATATTGAGATCACGATTATAGAAAACTGAAAAAAACTTGCCTTTTAAACTGTGAATTCAACTGAAAAAATATATATAAATGTAAAAATAGCACAGTGAACCACGTGGAAAGAGGTGCGCATAAATGCTATAATATAATATATATATATATATATAATCCGGTGGATTTATAACACAAGAAAAGAGAGGATCCATGCAAATTGGAATGCGGCACAATAATCGTTTTACCTCAAATATTCTGTTTTTGTAATTGTTGAAGGCCAAGTTGACGATTGCGATTAATTTTCGATTAGTTGCGCAGCCCTACTTAAAAGTAATATGGAAATTGTCATGAATTTTGTACCACATTTCTTCTCCCTATTTGTGTTTCATCCATTTTCTCTGCTGCTCTTCAGTCTCTTAAAAGTCCTCCCTGCGCTCCTAACAATTTTGGACCTCAAGAGCTCTTTTAAGGATTAAGATGCTTTATGAATTACTGTTTTCTTTACAAGGATCTTTTCTGTCATGTTAAGGTGAAACTCCCACATTTATTTAGAACTTTGTCACTAGGAGCAACTCTTTGCACAATAAACAACAACATCTGGAAAACATCTGCTGTGTAAAAACATCTGTTAAACATCTTTAGATGATGCTCTTCAGAAAAAGCAGTTTTACATCCATTCTAAATCATAAACCTGTTGCAGACGTCTCCTAGATCTCTATTTGACATCTGACAGCAGACGTCTCCAGACATGGCAGATGAGCAAACTATGTTTTGCAGATGTAAAGTGCTATCAGGGGAGGGATGCCGGTGACGGTTAGGTTTGTGGGTCGCTTTTGTTAGTAATGGCACCTCGTACAATAGTTACGAATTCCCGCGAGATCAGGCCAGCCGTTCAGACTAAGCTAATAAAGCTCATACATGTAACAGATCTATTTTTACACTGTTCGTTAAGGGAAACTCTGACCAAACAAATGTTCACAGAAGTCATAGAGAGAGGCAGAAATGCATTGATCAAATAAATGGATTTGTAGACTATCCACAGGGAAACAGAGACTGCTTCCGTGCCCTCGTGATACTTATTTAACAGACTCACAATTTCAGTCTCGGAAATATCCTTAACACTAAGATAAGTGAATAAAACCGGGAGCAGCCACATATAGCATTATGTTGATGTGTTTTTTGAGTACAGTACAGCGATGAATGTCAAGAGCACAAGTTTAATAGCCGTTGGGCTCAGAAATGAGGACAGGGGAGGCGCGTGTGTATAGAAGATTAATGGATGCTCTGAGGAGGATAAGTCTGTTTTATATAGACGATAGAGAGACGGAGATGTTTCAATATGATTATTTAATTATTATGAAAATATTATATTATTAATTATTTTACTGCTGAATTCATGTAGTTATTTATTATTATTGTTGATTACACTTAAATTAATAATGAATTACACAAATAATTAATAAATACAAATTATTGTCATCATATTTATTAGTTATTATTTTCATTATTAATCTTAATTGTTGTAGATTCTCGTCACACACAGGGATGGCAGGTCAGAGGTTTTCATTTCTGCAATAACGTTTTTTTTTATGCAGTATAAATATATGATAAGCTATACATCTTAATGTATTAAAACTATAAATTAACTATTAATAGTAATCATGATTAATCACATGCAGAATGAAACTTAAGTCTTGTTTATATTGACAGAGATGTTTCAATATGTTTGTCCAGCGATTTTCTTTTTAAACATCACACGCAAGACGAGTTTCAACACCTCATTTCAATCTTCTTACGCTAATGCCATAACTGTTTAATATTCAACAACCCCATTTGTGAATTAGGTTCCAGTGGGGTGCTTTTCTAGCTTGTGCGTCTTTTTGAACTGTGATGAACATTCATATTGTAACCTGCACACCTCGGACGTCCAAATTGGCTTATCAGGAAATAGAAAAACAGTGTGGTTATTTAATGATTGTACTGTTATCAGAGTTGACAAGCACTTTTTATGGGTTAGATATTTGCAAAACCTGGTGAAAGACATAAAGGGCGACTCATAATCGAAATCAGGAAATATGGAGATGCAAGGTTTCAGAAGGAGAGCAGCGATATGTGTATATCTGTCTTTGCAGGATGTTTTGACTCTAAATCTCGAGGGTACATGACATATGGCTGACACTTGATTGCCATGGCAACAGAATCAAGCATCAGGGCATTGCATGTGCCATGTGTCCTAGCAACACAAGTTATCGAATACATGTGATTCTAGTAGACAGTATTGGCCTTAAAAGTTAGTAGATAAAATATTCAACCAAACGTCCACGATTGAAATCAAAAATATTAATTATGTGTCGTTTCCATTTAACTGTAATTTTGTTGCTGTGCGCAATAAAAAATATAATTTGCTATATTTAGATTACATAGAATGTTAATTATGCCGTTAAAGGGATAGTTCGCCCATAAATACAAATTGTGTCATCATTTACTCACCCTCTCGTCCATTTCAAAGCTGCGTGACTTTCTTTCTTCAACAGAACACAAAATATATTTTGAAGTATGTTACCAACTTTCTTCAAAATATCTTCTTTTGTGTTCTGCAGAGCTTTGAAATGTGAGTAAATGATGTCAGAATGTTCATTTTTGTGTGAACCGTCACAAAGTGTCTTGAATTATACCCATAATGTGTAAATGTCACAAGAAATGTGCACAACGTCTCACAGAAATGACACAAATTGCTCATAACTCCTAGGACAGAACGTCAATTACATAATTGTTCGCAAATGTCACTTTAAAAATGATGTTGTTCAACCCACATTTACAAACCAACTGTAGCAAGTAGTTCTCGCTGCATTCTGCTTTGGGTGTCCAACACGACCCACTTAACATACAACACGCCTACATCCAAGTGTGATGTCAGAGGCCACGCCCAGGGGTGGGATTCATAAAGTTTTTGTGGCTTCTGACGTCACACTTGGATGTTGGTTAGAATGGATGTCCATCACAGGTTGCAGTGAAATGCCTCTCAAATGTGGTTAAAATCAACCTAGAAAATGTCCATACAGATGTGACCTCAACATTTGACCCGAGTGTTTACTGAAGTAAAGGCATTAGTGGAAGGTTCAGCAAATGTATAGGTGTTTAGTTCTCAGAGAGGTGATCCTTCACATTAAAATACATTCAAGGCTCCATCTGGACTCAGTTATTCATTTGACGTTTTGCTGCTGATTTAAAAAGCTTTGACTGTCATTGCGACAGTGTCAATGTGGAGACGTTTAATCCGTTCTCAGATAACTGATGAGACTATTTGGAAGAGCGGCAGAACGGCAGAACGCCTCCGACGAATGGATAAGCAGCAGCAGATGGTCCAGAATTAAAATGTTAACTGTTATTTTGCAGCAACCTGAAAGGCTTCAGCAGTAGATCTGCCAGACAAAAACTGACACCTTAGTTTCCAAACGCAAACACCGGGCCTGAAACAATGCCTGACTGTTTATCACACAATCAATTTCACGGCTGATTAGTTTCCTGGTGTCAAGCGGGGATTACAGACGTCTGCGTGTCTTTGGCTCTTTCAGACGAAGACTGGGACTTACTTGCTTCAAGATGGTAAAGAAGAGCCTTTTAATATCCGTCTGCACCTGGCCAAAGATATTCTGACCATTCAAGAGCAGGACGTCATCTGTGTTTCAGGAGAACCGTTCTACTCAAGCGTGAGTTTCAAACACATTACACACCGGATAGTTCTGCTCCTGGATTCTGATTGGTCAATACAGTGTTCAGGTTATTTACAATATAGTGCACATTGAAGCATTAAAAGTAAAGCTCTTCACGTGTACAGAATACTTTCTGAGGTAACAAGTAAAGTAGCAGATTATTTTATACATGTACACGTTTACATTAATGAAGTTAACAGTAGTGAGGTAGTATAGTGCGTTTTTATTTATAATATGTTTTTGTAATATATAGTAATTATTTTTAATATGGTTATGTAATTTGTATGAAAATATTATTATAAAATATTTTATGGCTAAATTCATGTAGTTATTTATATATTTTTATTAATTATTAATTACATAAATAAGTTATACATACTAATTATTGTTATAATAATTATTAGTTATTCATTTCATTATTAATTAAATTGAATTTTTGTAGATTCTTGTCACACACAGGGATGGCAGGTCAGAGGTTTGCATTTCTGCAATAGATATATACGTTTATATATATTTATTTAGTAGTCTACGGAATCTAAAGTTTTATTTTATGCAGTATTAATATAAAATAAACTATACATCTGAATGTATTAAAACTATACATAAACTATAAATAGTAGGGCTGTTAATTGATTAATCGTGATTAATCGCATGCAGAATAAAACTTTGTTTTTACATAATATATGTCTGTGTACTGTGCATATTAGTTTTGTATTTTAAAACACATACATACACCACGTGTATAGATATTTAGTAGATATGTCTTTTTAAAATTTACCAATAATTTAAGGTATATATAAATGTTTATACACTTTTATATTTTTCTTAAAATATATGTTTCTATGTATGTGTATTTTTTTTATAAATACACAATAAAAATGCACAGTACACAGACGAAACCTTTTAATCTGGATGCAATTAATCGTGATTAATCATTTGAAAGCCCTAATAAATAGTCTGTTTGGACCGATTTTCAAACTTAACTTGATTAGTTTAGCCGTCTAAATGTATTTTTAAACTAAAATGAAGACGTATGTTACATAGACTATTGAAGTAAAACACTTGAAAGGCCAGAAGGAGAATGGCCATGTTAGGTGAGAAAACATAATGCAAATGTTACGTTAGTTTTACACAATTAGTCACATTTTAAGGAGTAACACAATATTTTCACACATTACTTTAAAAACAACTTTCCTCAACACTACACATGACATGCACGGATCAATGTTTTATTATTGTTCACAGGCTTTATATCTTGCAGTGAAAGGATGAACTGCATTATGTTTTTGAGTAAAATAGATTTATCACAGAAATGAATGATTAATGATTTTGAAAAGTGGGCTTTACCTACCAGATTGATCCTAGTGTTTGAAAGGGAAGTGAATAAAAGAGGCACCGGCGACATTAGAGGATAAAGTTAATACATTTGAATGAAAGATTATGAAGACGTGTGCGGATGCACTTCAGATTGACTAGATTCACAATACAGCACAAGGGTTTTGACCTCATGGCTGTTTTAATTCAGTCAAACTTTGATTCTCTGGGTTCAGAAGCTCTGTTGGTATTGCTATTGTAGGCTGTGCTCTAGTATGTATTGACTGTTGTATTGCATCATTTATGATCATTATTACCCGAGAGGCTTGAGAAGGTTCTTTACTAGTGTAAACAGCAGATCAGGTTGTATTCGCCGGCCCTTAATTCAATGACTAACATTGTTGGCGTGGTGCCGGTTTTCCCCGGGGAAATCTACAAGAAAAGAAGACAATTAAGACTAATTAAGTCTCTTCATGGACACCAATCGAAAATGGAGGGTAAAATACCATCTACCTCCACAAACAGACGTGCTGCGCATTACAATAGATGAAGAGAGTTCTTCTGTTCCTCTCTGTAGGAAAGAACAGTAACCATTCGACGACAGACCGTCGGCGGGTTTGGCTTGAGCATCAAGGTGAATTCACACATAAACTAGAATTCCTCACGGCTGCGATCCGGCTCTGAGATTCTGACAGCAAATCTCTGTGCAATCATTTCTTCTTAGGGTGGCGCTGAACACAAAATCCCTGTTGTGATATCAAAAATATCAAAAGAACAGAAGGGTGAGGTGTTTGTATTCTCTTTCTCCTCCCTTATTGTGAAAAATGAGGCTGTTTATTGGTTTATACCCTGTCTTTGTTTTTGCTCACAGCTGAACTCTCTGGTCTCCTGTTTATTGGAGATGGGATTCTTCAGGTATGTGTTTTAGCATTGCCGTGGTAGTAATAAATATACATCTTTAGACGGATGGTGTTTGGAGAGGATCTGTCTTTTTAATAAAATGTCTTGTTTGAAACTGTCATTCCCACATTGAAAAACTGTAGTATATTTCAGTATTCACCATAACTACCAAACTAGGGCAATTCCTACATAATATGTGTTTTAAACCTTTTCAAGTATTCTGCAGTATTTACTACAGGTTATCACTACAGAATGCCAAAGTATAGATTAACAATCGTCGTATATACCACAGCGTGCTATAATTGTTAACTATAGTAAATACTAAAGTAAAGATTAATGAAGCGTAGTAAATACCAAAGCCTGCTATAATTGTTAACTATAGTAAATACTAAAGTAAAGATTAACAAAGCGTAGTAAATACCACAGCGTGCTATAATTGTTAACTATTGTAAATAATAAAGTATAGATTAACAAAGCGTAGTAAATACCACAGCGTGCCATAATTGTTAACTATTGTAAATAATAAAGTATAGATTAACAAAGCGTAGTAAATACCACAGCGTGCTATAATTGTTAACTATTGTAAATAATAAAGTATAGATTAACAAAGCGTAGTAAATACCACAGCGTGCTATAATTGTTAACTATTGTAAATAATAAAGTATAGATTAACAAAGCGTAGTAAATACCACAGCGTGCTATAATTGTTAACTATTGTAAATAATAAAGTATAGATTAACAAAGCGTAGTAAATACCACAGCGTGCCATAATTGTTAATTCTAGTAAATACTAAAGTAAAGATTAATGAAGCGTAGTAAATACCAAAGCCTGCTATAATTGTTAACTATAGTAAATACTAAAGTAAAGATTAATGAAGCGTAGTAAATACCAAAGCCTGCTATAATTGTTAATTATAGTAAATACTAAAGTATAGATTAACAAAGCGTAGTAAATACCAAAGCCTGCTATAATTGTTAATTATAGTAAATACTAAAGTATAGATTAATGAAGCGTAGTAAATACCAAAGCCTGCTATAATTGTTAATTATAGTAAATACTAAAGTATAGATTAACAAAGCGTAGTAAATACCAAAGCCTGCTATAATTGTTAACTATAGTAAATAATAAAGTATAGATTAATGAAGCGTAGTAAATACCAAAGCCTGCTATAATTGTTAATTATAGTAAATACTAAAGTATAGATTAACAAAGCGTAGTAAATACCAAAGCCTGCTATAATTGTTAACTATTGTAAATAATAAAGTATAGATTAATGAAGCGTAGTAAATACCAAAGCCTGCTATAATTGTTAATTATAGTAAATAATAAAGTATAGATTAATGAAGCGTAGTAAATACCAAAGCCTGCTATAATTGTTAACTATTGTAAAAAATAAAGTATAGATTAATGAAGCGTAGTAAATACCAAAGCCTGCTATAATTGTTAACTATTGTAAAAAATAAAGTATAGATTAATGAAGCGTAGTAAATACCAAAGCCTGCTATAATTGTTAACTATTGTAAATAATAAAGTATAGATTAATGAAGCGTAGTAAATACCAAAGCCTGCTATAATTGTTAACTATTGTAAAAAATAAAGTATAGATTAATGAAGCGTAGTAAATACCAAAGCCTGCTATAATTGTTAACTATAGTAAATACTAAAGTAAAGATTAATGAAGCGTAGTAAATACCAAAGCCTGCTATAATTGTTAATTATAGTAAATACTAAAGTATAGATTAATGAAGCGTAGTAAATACCAAAGCCTGCTATAATTGTTAATTATAGTAAATACTAAAGTATAGATTAATGAAGCGTAGTAAATACCAAAGCCTGCTATAATTGTTAATTATAGTAAATACTAAAGTATAGATTAATGAAGCGTAGTAAATACCAAAGCCTGCTATAATTGTTAACTATAGTAAATACTAAAGTAAAGATTAATGAAGCGTAGTAAATACCAAAGCCTGCTATAATTGTTAATTATAGTAAATACTAAAGTATAGATTAATGAAGCGTAGTAAATACCAAAGCCTGCTATAATTGTTAACTATAGTAAATACTAAAGTAAAGATTAATGAAGCGTAGTAAATACCAAAGCCTGCTATAATTGTTAATTATAGTAAATAATAAAGTATAGATTAATGAAGCGTAGTAAATACCAAAGCCTGCTATAATTGTTAACTATAGTAAATACTAAAGTAAAGATTAATGAAGCGTAGTAAATACCAAAGCCTGCTATAATTGTTAACTATAGTAAATAATAAAGTATAGATTAATGAAGCGTAGTAAATACCAAAGCCTGCTATAATTGTTAACTATAGTAAATACTAAAGTAAAGATTAATGAAGCGTAGTAAATACCAAAGCCTGCTATAATTGTTAACTATAGTAAATACTAAAGTAAAGATTAATGAAGCGTAGTAAATACCAAAGCCTGCTATAATTGTTAACTATAGTAAATACTAAAGTAAAGATTAATGAAGCGTAGTAAATACCAAAGCCTGCTATAATTGTTAACTATAGTAAATACTAAAGTAAAGATTAATGAAGCGTAGTAAATACCAAAGCCTGCTATAATTGTTAACTATAGTAAATAATAAAGTATAGATTAACAAAGCGTAGTAAATACCAAAGCCTGCTATAATTGTTAACTATTGTAAATAATAAAGTATAGATTAATGAAGCGTAGTAAATACCAAAGCCTGCTATAATTGTTAACTATTGTAAATAATAAAGTATAGATTAATGAAGCGTAGTAAATACCAAAGCCTGCTATAATTGTTAACTATTGTAAAAAATAAAGTATAGATTAACAAAGCGTAGTAAATACCAAAGCCTGCTATAATTGTTAACTATTGTAAAAAATAAAGTATAGATTAACAAAGCGTAGTAAATACCAAAGCCTGCTATAATTGTTAACTATAGTAAATACTAAAGTAAAGATTAATGAAGCGTAGTAAATACCAAAGCCTGCTATAATTGTTAACTATTGTAAATAATAAAGTAAAGATTAACAAAGCGTAGTAAATACCACAATATGCTTCATGCCACCATTTACTAGAGTAAATACCGAAGTATTCTGCAGTATTCCCTACCGTTTACCACTAAAGAATACATAAACAAAGTTTAGTAAATACTATAATATACTAAAGCAAAATATAATATTTTAATGTAGGAAATGCTAAAGTCTTCTGCTGTATTTACTTCAGTTTATCAAGTAAAGAATACTAGAGTATACATGAACAAAGTGTAGTAAATACCACAAGACACAACAGTATACCACCATTTACAATAGTAAATACTAAAGTATTCAGAAGAATGCTGAAGAAAAGTGTACAAAATGTCATAAATACCACAATGTACTGAATATACTATGTGTTACTATTGTAAATACTAACATATTATGCCGTATTTACTACAGTTTACAGAATACTAAAGTATACTTTGACAAATTTTAGCAAATATGATAATATACTACAGCATACTGTGATTATTTACCCTAGTAAATCAGTTTACATTAACAAAGAGTAGTAATACCAGAGAAATACCATAATATACATCAGCATACTACGATTCACTATAGTAGATGCTAAGTATACGGTAGTATTTTTTCATGTGGGATGTTTTGATAATCGTGTATTCCATCTGAATTATGCCTCTTTTATATGAATGATTTGAAGTTTTAATATAATACGGATGGTATAGAGACAGTAGCTGCTGGAGTCTCCAAGATCTAGTTTTTCAAAATCATTGCATCAGGCATTAATGTTTGTTTCATCATTATTATGCTGTCGAACATAAAACGTTGAGGGAGCTCAGGGGGATTGACTGTATGTTATGCCGGGAATCAAAATCATGTTTTCTATGTTAGTGAAGTCAATTGTGAAGTGTTTTATAATTGAAGAGTCTGTGGAATGGTCGTGTGAATGTGTTTGAGAGAAATGTGTGAAATCGACCGAGAAGAACTTTAATATTAAAGTCGTTCCTCCATAAATAAAGTTGTGTGATTTCTCATTTGTCTCGGGCAGGTCTGTGAAATCTGATGTTCATCGTGTTCTCTCTGTTTTTCTTGTGTTATGGTCAGATAAACGGCATTAACGTCAGGAGCTATCGGCATGAAGAAGTGGTTAGTGTCATCTCTTGTGAATAATAATTCTTTCAAAGCATAAAATGTTTTTTTAACGCATCTGACAGTAGGCAGATCAAAGTCTTTTAAAAAGATGTTCGATGAGATCGTTTTCAAACCGAAGTCATTACAGAGATGAGAAGTAAACATGTTTTTATATATTTTCAGGTGCAGGTCTTACGGAACGCAGGTGAAGAAGTTACTCTCACAGTGTCGTTTCTGAAGAGAACGCCTGCGTTCCTGAAACTGCCGCTGTGTGAAGATTGCTTGTGTACGTTAATCTTCACTCAATGATTTGTGCCGGAATTGATCCATCAACAGTCCATCAAGTGCATTTTATTTGCAGGTATACCCAGTGACCACAGCAGTGGAACCTCGTCTCCGTTGTGTGACAGCGGCCTGCATTTAAACTACCATCCCAACAACACGGTACACCTCTGGAAATATACAAAATCAATCAGCCAGACCAGTTTATAGACCAGAAATGTATGCGTCTACCCATACATATGTACATATTTTGATCTGGCTTTCTTATTTTTTGACTTTGTCTATATTTTGTCACCTTTGAATGACTGTATAAGGTTTTATCTGCATTCTGTGCAGTTTCAGACTGCTTTCAGACGTTGAGCTTCAAAGTTTTTTCACTACATTTGACTTGTAGATAAAACCTTCTTGTTCTATATGAAACTATAACGTCTTATATCAATATACAATTATTGACAAGAAAAGCGACCTAAGATATTTGATCTTGTTTTATGAAAAATAATATAAGAATCAAGTAAGTTTATGGTAAAAACATGAAAAAAATCTGCCAATGGGGTGAGAAAAATCTAAAAGTACTCTAAAGGTTTTCTCAAGTACTTAATTCAAGTTTATTTTTCTCATCCATTGGCAGATCTTTGGCTTGTTTTTACCATAAATTGACTTTACGTGTTTCTTATATTTTCCTCTTTAAAAAGAGACGTCAGTCATAGGTCTTCTTTCTTGTCAACACAGTGCATCTTGATTTAGGAAAATGAAGAGATTTGTTGGTGAGAATATTGTCTGTTTATATTCATGTCTGTCCTCCTGTTTGTCCAAATCTGTGTCTGTCTGTTTTCTTGTTTCTCTCGGTGGCCTTTTTATCAGTCTGTCTTTGTTAAACGGACCTCTGTTCTTCGTGTTCATTGCAGGACACATTGTCCTGTTCGTCCTGGCTGATGTCTCCCGGGTTGCGATGGGAGAAGAGGTGGGTGGATCTGCGACTGATCCCTCTCTTACACGCACGTCTGTCTCAGTATGTCCCAGGTACTGACACCTGCAGGTGAGCCCAGCAGGAAACTTCATACAGAGCCTTTATCATTCACTCCATAGTCTGTATTGAACCTAACATGACATATTTAGCTCTGGCTTTTATCTAGAAAACCAAGATCTTCTCCTGGCATGAAAATGTTTATATTACGCTCACACAGGATTTTTGATGAGCTTTTTAAGGGTTTCACATCCATTCCCAACAGAAACGTATTAGACTCCAACTCTGATGAGCTTAACTTATTAGAAATGAGACCTTTTCTCACATTAAGTGGAACGTAATTGAAAACGTAACTTGCTTTGAATGAAATCAATCTGTTTTTTAAATGACTTTGAAATAAAGTGAAGTGAAATGAGAGAATTAGACACTTTTCCTGTTTTGTATGTCTCACGAGTGCACGCCTTTTCATTTCTTCAGGCAACATGCCTTTCAAGTCATCGCTGTTGATGGCGTGTGCAGCGGCGTCATTCAGAGCTCCAGCGCCGATGAATGCTCAGACTGGCTTCAAGCGATAGCGTCCAATATTTCTGCTTTAACCAAGCACAACGTAAGTACAGGGGAGGATTTAATAGCCACGGTCATTCGTGTCACAAACCGTAAGTGCTGGAATTGTAATTACGGATGTGATTTCTTTCATTTAAACCTGGAGGTAACAGGAGAAATGGAGGAAATATTGAAGGGTTCATCTCAAAATCAAAATTGTGTGATTTTATTTTTTTACTCTGCTTTTCTCCTGATCACGAATGAAATCACAAAAGCAAATGTGTGACGGTCTTATCTCCTATAAACGAGAGGGCAGGTTTCCTTGCTTCCATTGAAGTGTAAAGAATGCATTGTGAAACATTCTCAAAGCATGCTGGGATACATGGAACATTAAATGCGTGTTTTTTCAATTATAAAAGTGTGTCTCAGTATTGTATAATGATAATATTCCATAAAGGAGAAGCATTGCGCTAATGTTTTAGTCATTACTATGGCAACGGATGTAGATACGCTGGATATTGACTTCACTGTCTGAACAAGTCTGCAGAATGACGGCTCAGATAGTCGGCCGCTAAGATCAGAAATTGAATTTGTGCTTGGTGTACGTAAGGCCCAAAAATACATTGATAAATGATCATGAAACAAAGGTTTGCAGTCGCCGTGTGCAATGTTATTTGAAGATTTATGCAGCGTTATTGTTTGTCGAGAGCTCAAGTCATGTGTGTATGAAAAGAAGACCCTCCAGTAAATGTGTTCTCAATGAAGAAAAGACTGAACTATTTGTCACACATTTTCACTTCAGCCAGCCAGGTCATGTGTCGTAATCCCTTCTTTGACATAGATGAAGGAATTAAAATGCCCTTTCTTGCACAATGATGGATTTCGTCCTTAATTACGACAGAATAAAGAGTCCGCTCGGCTTTCCCTATCGCTCGCTCTTACAAAAACACTTCATCCCGCAGCTGTATGTTTTGAGCCCGCGCTGAATTCGCCCCAGAATCCTGTCGTACATAATAAATTTGCTCTTCAAAACAAGATACGTGGCGTTCGGCTTTGGATTATCCAGCAGCGAGGCCAGCTGATGGAGCTTTCAGTCCGTTTCCTGTGAAGATCTTATTCCACATTCAGATGAATGTTTGAGTCTTTTCAGAGGCTGCTGAAGTCAGCGCCGGGGTAAAATAAGGTGATAAAGCCGGTTAGAATGTTAAAGTGAATAAAACCTCACAGCGGGAGAAGCTGAGCTCGGACTGAACATCACAGAATTTAAGATGGATGGTGGATTTTCCATCTGATACACGATAGGGTCATATGGTAAACGGATGTCACGGTATAGAGATTTCACCGACGGTTATCGTGGTCAAACAAATTCACAACGATAATGTTATTAAGGTATCTACTGGAATGATTTAATTAAAAAATAATCCTACAAGATTGATGTGTAAATGAATTTACAATGACGATATTATCACGGTATCTGATGTTTTTTGGGGGGTTGAAATAAATAGTACTGCAAGTAAAAATAACATTGTCGTTTAGGTTGATGTGTAAATAAATTCTCAATAACGGTATTATCACGGTATCTGTGCGGTTTTTGCTGAAATAAACAGTACTACAAGTCAAATAAAAAAACAAAAAAAACAATGATGTTTAGATTGATGTGTAAATTAATTCACAATAATGATATTATCACAGTATCTGATGGAAAATCTAGCTTTTTTTGTTAAAATAAATTTTAGCAAGAAATCAAAAAAAAAACAAAATACATTGTTGTTGACATCGATTTATGAACAAATTGGCAATAACAATATTATCACAATATTTCAAAAAATAATAATAATAATGCCAAATAAAATAAACCAAAACATTGTAATTTAACTCAAGCTGTCACCATTTATATCCCTTCTCTAACTTCGGGCTGTTTTTGAGATAATAACATGTTATGTTAAGTCTAATCTGTTTATTTCTGACTTTGCAGGTGAAGAAAATAAACCGAAATTTTCCAGTAAACCAACAGGTAAGACTGATCTTTGGTCGTCTCAATTTCCGAATCCTTGAAAAGGTGACAAAACGCCTGTGGAGACCTAAATAAACCCTGAAAGTACGAGTGACTTGGTCACCACACTTAAAAGAAGCCACACAATGATTCTTTGTGACAGCAGCACCCGTCCTCATGTGCATGACGCATAAACCCTGCAGAAAGTTCAGCACACATTCAGATTTGCTGCATCTCCTCGCATTTCCCAATGTGACATCACACGGACTGACAGAAGTTTGGTCGCAGCGTCTGTTTTTAGCCTTTGATTTAACACGCAGAACGAGTGTTTTGACAACTTTAAAGATTGTGCTTTGAATGGGACTTAAATATGTGACAAAAGATTGATTTTAACAAAACATGAGCGAGGTTTGTAAATATACTTCAGTTTGCCTTGAGTACATTTGGAGTCATTTTACCCATGATGCTCAGACTCAGCTATAAACACATTTGGGTTTTTTGGTGTCTTTCAGATTATATTTATGGGCTGGGTGGATGAGAAAGAGCAAGATTCAGTTCAGGACCGAATGTACACGCCAAAGTTTCTTGCCTTACGGGGTTCATCGCTCTTTAAATTCTCGGCACCTCCGGTAAGTTTTCCATAAGGAGTCTTTTCATTTCAACTGCTGATTTTTCTATGATTGTGTAGATGTTGTACATGTGTAAGAAGTCTATTCTCGACCACTCAGAAAACTCTCAAGCTTTTTGTGAACATGAAATATTGATGCTGGAATCATTAAAAGTTATTTAGCACTTTCTGTCATTTGGCTGCAAATTTTTGCTAAAAATACCCTTTTTGACCCCCTTCAATAAAATAGTGGATTACTCCCTCTCCATCATTTAAGGACTTTTTTCTCAAGAATGAAATCAAAATTTGTTGCCAAGGAAATTTGTTTGATTTGACATAAGTTTACGAGAATCTTGTGGCTCTTAAAACTCTTAAAAGAATGTTTTTTGTTAATCATATGTCACTGAAGAAATGTTTCCTAAGAGTCACTCTCATTTTAAGACCCCTCATGCTATATTTTGTAAAGAGATTTGTGTCATTAGACTATTTATAGACTGTTGTGTTTTTAAGGGCATGACACATGTGATCAATAAGAATTGTCATTCTAGGAAAACAGCTGCGTAGATTCTCCAGAAATCATCCTTGTGTTCTCTTCTATATAAAGAAAGCAAACATCAGGTTTGGAGAACAAGAGAGCAAGCAAATAATAAAAACTAGTGGTGGGCCGTTAACGGCGTTAACGCAGTGAGACTATTATCGCGCGTTAAAAAAATTGTCGCCGTTAATCTATTCTCAAAGTTGGGTTGGGAGCTGGGTCTATACTACGCAAGCTATGATGACTTTCACCTTGATATTTTAGCGCGGATGTATACCAGCTTAACTGCACTGTACGGGGCGAGAACGAGATTTTTCAACTCGCGTGATTCGCGTCATTCGCGGAAGCGGAAGCAGAAGCCGCCTCATCATCTCATAACCAGGGCTTCATTCGCGCGATTCGCGCAGCAAGTAGGTCTATTGGCTCTTTGCATTAACATATAAATCACTCGCGCTTGACACGCCATTCGCGTTTGGTCTGAACACAACATAACGTTACTGTGAAATTACCGCATCAAACGTGACGTGCTAACATGGATGCAGCTATGAAGCCGCCGGGTTTGCTTCAGGGAATATTAATTTTAAAAAAGCTTCCCAATAGAAACATCGACAAGACTAAGGTTGTTTGCACCTTGTGCAATGCGGAATTGGTTTAAAAAAAAAACTTTCTCTCAACAGGTAGTGGTCTAGCTTTAGTTGAAACCAGTAACTTTGTATTGAGATCTAATGTATTATGGCTCCTGTATGACATATCGCTTGTTGCTCCCTCACTCTTTGTAAGTCGCTTTGGATAAAAGCGTCTGCTAAATGACTAAATGTAAATGTACTGTAGGAGCTCTTCCAGTCTCAAGTACCACCTAAACACAAAGAATCCCTTAGCTAATGCGGAAGTAAACACAAGTTCATTTTCCATCCATCCATTTTCTACCGCTTATCCGAACTACCTCGGGTCACGGGGAGCCTGCGCCTATCTCAGGAGTCACAAGTTCATTTTATTGAACATAATTTAATTTTCATCACCAATTATCATAGTAGAACAGCTTTCTCAAGCAGTTTGTGATGCATTTTGGAAACAGGAGATGAGCCCCTGGTCTAATGCGCCACCTGGCTTTAGACACCCGTTCTCAAAGACTTACTTTTAGTCATTATTTGGGTAGCACACACATTCTGAATGCCTTCGGCAGAATTCAAATGAGCCATTTTAATCTAGATTAATCTAGATTAAAAAAATTAATCTATGCCCACCACTAATAAAAACTAAACCTTATTTTCTGACTGAACTATTCCTTTAAAGAATTATCCTCACTCACCCCTGAGCCACATTATTTTCCTCAGTTATTATTGATTTAATGAAATCCATTCATCTGTTCAGCCGTCTGAAGATAATCCAGCTGACCTGATGCTCGGACACCTCCATTCAATAATCTCTAATCTCTCAACACAATCAGCAATTAACTTAAACACCTCCTTTACCATTCTAGAAAACCTCTCGTAATGAAACAGGACTGATAATCTTGTCAATGTGAGGGTGTGTTTAAAGCTGTAAACTTCTGCTCTCTGTTTATTTGTCTTGGCGTGGTTTGGTTTGTCTTCATTCATCCATCCTGAACACCAAAGAGCTTCTTTTAATTGTCATTGAATGTGGAGTGGGAGATCGAACATTTAGGACGTGGAAGCCTTCATGACATTCTGTGATTCAAAGTGACATTGTGCAGTGAGCAGATTATACAGATGACCATGATGATCATCACTTGACGCGCTGCTCTCAGACGCATGATTCTCTTTTTCACATGCAGCGCTGCAGTTTTGGATGCTTTGTACCACTGACTTGCTTATATTTATTATTCAAAGAGTGGCATTAAAATCTAATTTGATTTTTTTTATTTTCAAATTGACTATTTATAGGTGTGCGTTTAAGTAAATTGGTCATTTTTTCAGTGTTTCATTCTGTGAACTGCCAACAATATTTAAACAAGATATTGTTTCTATTTGCATTTATTTGCAGAAAATGAAATAGGTTTAAGAGAAAAGATGCTCTGTATATTTTCACACATCAAATACTGCAAAAAAATCAAGTTCAAATTCACTTTAAAGTAATACCACAGTCATATTTGTCCATGTATTTAGGAAAAGTCAAATAAAAAGAATGTATTTTTCTCTCAGTTGTCATGTGTCTCGTGGTGCTGTCAGTCTTTCACATTGTTGTTGGATGACTTTGTCGCTCCTGAGGTTTAAATTTGTTGAAATTCAACAGACACTGGACTGAAATGACCACAATACATCTAGAAACGCTGATTAAATGTGTAGTCAATGTATGCTTTATTTCCATAGTGCTTCTTGTTATTCTATTTTCCAGTGAAATGATGTTATGCTATCTTATATTATGTTTTTTGTAAAACCCCTGATATGCATAGGTTGGCCTTTTTTTGCCCAAAATTCTACCCAATAAATACATTAAAAGGTTATTTTATCGATTTCAAATTACATTTATATCTGTCAACTCTGTGTACGAAAATTGCACAGAAAATAAAGCAAAGATTGACTACAATTGTAATATTTGTTTAATATTCTTTGATCCTTTCATGTAGTGAATTTTTATAGTCATTCTTCTGGGCCCTATTTCTTTGTATCTTTTATATAGTTTCCCTTTTGATAAGATTATTTTAATATATGATTATTCTTTTTCGATATTGTGTTCTGCTGTAATGTGCTCTTAACAGTTGCTTTGCGACAATGTACATTGTGAAGTTTTGTTTTAGAATTCAAATTGAATTTCATGGAGGGTAACCAAGTTTGTGGTTAAAACATTTCGAGGGATAACAACATTCTTTGGAAAGTCAGATTCGTTGTGAATCGGTTTGTATGAACAGTTTATAAATGATTCATGAGCTGCTTCTATAGTATTTTTATGGTTTTATTTGTATAATTAACCAGCTTAAATTGTCAATATCAATTTAATCTTTATATACAATTACATAAATGCAAATAAAGACAATTAAATGTTGTCACTATTTCACAGAATGAAACAAGGATTTTGACTCAAACAGGGACAGTATAAATAGTCAATTCAGATAAAATGAAAATAATCTGGAAGTGAATCCTATGTAGTCAAATACGTATGTATAAATGTATAGGATAAAGCAATGTAAGTCACTTTGGATAAAAGCGTCTGCCAAATGCATAAATGTAAATGTAAATGAACTCGCCACTTTTTTTCTGCCCATTTTGTATTTTATAGACTGACTTACAGTGCATTCAAACGTTAGATGTTTAGCATGTGCATCTCTTGGTCCTCAACCCAGTGACCTTGATGTTGTTACCAGTTGAACACCAGACGCCATCTAATCGGAATAAAATAGTCTGTACCTGAATGGAATTCATGCTTTTCTGAGTTGTCCTTTTCATCAGGGAGTAGTTAGCTGAGAGTAAGTGCAGTGTTCCGAGAACAGCGTAACAGTTTGTCTTTAACAATGCCTCCAGGACCTTTAGATGGTCTTCTAGCATCCAAGACAATATGCCGCATGTGTTCACTCGTGTCCTGACATTCAGATGTCGAGCTGAACAGAAAGCACTTCTGAGTTCTCTGGTCCTTGACATCTCTTCATCGGCCTTTGGGCATTAAAGGTCACAGCCATATTCAGAGTGAGTCACTCACGTCTGCTGGATCTCAGGAGTTTTTCCTGCATCGTCTGCGAGCGAGATGTTGTTTACCTGGTGTAGCGTTGGAATCCTCCCTTCAGGTCGACTGCAGGAGCGAGAGACCCTGAGCTAATCTTGTGTTCAGTGAGTGACGGAAATCTAAACTCTTCCAGGTCACCACCTGGGACTGGACCAGAGCGGAGAAATCCTTCACCGTCTTTGAGATCATGTTCAAGATTCTGAAGGTACAGTATGAGTCAAAGAACATCACATCACACAGTAAACACAGCACCTGACACACGTTACAACACACGGTCTCAGATGAAATACCATCATTTGTTTTCTTTTTAAAGGAAAGACAAGTACACTCTTACCAATAAATGAGCTAAACAATAGAAGAACCATTTCTGGCTGTTATGTTTCAAAAAGGACCGTTAACAAACCTTTCTGCTTAACAAATAAACTTTCTGTTTCCATTTGTATAGAAAAGGGCTCTTTAGAAAAAAATATGAACAAAATAATTATTTTAAGATGAATGGTTTATAAGTTGTTCTTTAATGTTCTTTTTTATTATGAAATATTGCTGCATTTATTATAAATATTTGATCAATGTGGGTCTTTCTCTTTTTAAAATTCGTAAGCCCTCATTAAGTTAAAATCTGAAAATGCACTTCCGTCCTGTAATGTTAGTCCATCTTGAATAAATTATGTTTGACAGCTTGGGCGGAGCATCCGTTAACTCCTCCCCTTCATCCCTCAGTCTGGCGCCAGATCCATTTCAAAATGCAACGGCTGTTTTTATACATCGAGTCAAATCACAAAGAAAGATGAAAGCCACGGCCACTATTTTTCTCATTACAAATTCCATTTCATTCAGAAATGCGTCAAAATACGGAAGTAAAAACGATCACATCATCCGGTTCATGGGGACTTTAAGGGAAATTGTTCTTCTATAGTATCTCTGTTTATTTTAAAGAGTTATGTTTAATTAAAAGCTGTGAATAAAGCAATAAATACACAAATATTTGCGAGTGCATTTAAGTATACATTTTAGTAAGGTGTCTTACCTGTCAATCCAACTCGTGACATATTTGCAGTGATAATGTTCTATGATCTTAATCTGTTATGTTATGTTATGTTATGTTCCCATTTTTAAATAATTGCTCCTTATTCATTTTCTCTGTCGCTTCTGGTAAAATATGTTTGTAATTTTTATTTGAAACATTTCTGGTAAAAAAAATCTTTAAAGCTGCATTGCAACAATTGTGAATCTATGGCTAAAGATAATTTTTTATTGAATTCAATTATCTTTGTACCATTTGAGGTATAAACATAAACTACAAATAGTCTTCATTTTCTTAAAAGATGGCACGAATACGTGTTTTTATGTGTGTTATAAGTTACTCATGCATGTATTAGACACATAAAATAGCAAAAATGAAAGCTTGTGAACAAAAGAAGCATTCTATCTATGTGAAATACACCATTTTGATCATCAAATCCTGTATACACATTGCACTACATCTAAAACAAACCATAATATTCCTTTTAGCCGTGTCATATGTAATTCAAAAGTAATTAAAGAAAAGGTTAACAAAAAATCTCATACTAAACAACAGTCAGGCCATATCAGATGTATCTTTTTTTAGTTAAACAAAAACAGACAATTTTATATTACATCATTATTTTTATCTTCTTTCTGTGTCTCATGACAAAATATACCATCACAGCGTAGAGTCACGAGACCGGCGATAACCAGAGGTGTTTGATGTTTTAGTTGGGCCACATTGTTGAAATTTAAGGCTGCATTTCATTCTAAAATGTATTTTGAATGTAGGACTGATATTTTCTGATATTCAGTTTCAATAAATGCACAAAATATGAATCATTTTCTTTCACAAACGTAGCGTTTCACTTCAGAAGATATTATTTAACCCACTGGAGTTATTTCAGTGATTGATGAATGTGCTTTTGGAGTTGAATTCCGCACAGATAAATGACACCATTGTTTGACATTCTGCTGGAGACAGAAAGTCATTTACTGAACATCTGGGATGACATGAGGAAGAGTAAATGATGAGAGAACTTTCTTGTTTGAGTAAACTATTCCTTTAAAGAAACATGAACTATTTTCTTTCTGAATGTTTTTCTCAGGACATGGAGCTGGTGGACAAACGGAAGCACTGCTTCAGCGTTCAGACGGACTCAGGGGAGGACATCTTCTTCAGCGTGGAGCTGGACTGCGAGCTGCTTCTCTGGGAGAAAGCCTTTCAGATGGCAACGTTCTTTGAAGTGGAGAGAATACAGGTAGAGAAATCCCCAGCGTATGTTAACCGGATTCAAACTCGTCCTGATTCACTTTCACTCAGAAGGACTAAATGAAGCCGTGTGAAATGAAATGATTCTGAGCGAAATGAAATGAAAGTGGGCGAAATCACATGAGAGAATTTCAGCATCGTTGTTGCGTCTAGCTCGCTGTGTCTTTTTGGCAAGATAAACAGAATCACGCGGATCAAATTGTGGCGCAAAACAGCACCTTGACTGCATTCTGAACTGAAGAACCTCGGTGTGCCAAAGACTTTTATGTGATGTATGTTTCAAAGAAGACATTCATAAAGACACTGTTGTCTCATTCGGACATTAACCTAAACATATATAGTTGTGGACAATTAATTAAAATATTAAATTGGAAAATTATTTTTTTAAGTATTTTATACACAAATTACTACAGATCTAATGTCATTTACACAATGACTAACATTCCTGCCGGTAATAATGTTTTTTTTAGATTAATGGACTTGTTTACCAAAACTTGAAATATCAATGAAATATTAAACATGTTGTTGATGAAAACAACGAAAACTCAAGGTACAACAAGTTGTGAAAGTCTATTGTGATGCATCAGTTTGGTCATAATTTGAGATTTGATCTAAATCGATTATTTGATCAATTTTTGTTTTATGCATTGTTCTTCAATTTAAATTCAGTTCGACATCATGTGATCATGCAGACGTTCAGTTCTTGTGTTAAACTCAAAAGACAACACCAGGATGATCTTCTGTAACTGTTCCACATTAGCACAAGATGGTGGAAATAAACTTTGAATCTGCCAATTTGTCTTTTGCCTCATTAATGTTGCCAAATATTTCCTTTTTCAGTGTAAAACATACGCTTGCATCATGGACAGTCATCTCATGGGACTCACCATTGATTTTAACATGGGCTTTGTGTGCTTTGACGCTGCGTCCAAGGTAAGTCGAGGAGATGGGTCTGGTTAAAATAAAATCACATTATACTCTTTTTTTATTTTTTATTATTTGAAACCTTTTTCAACTGTTTGTATTATTGATCAATAAAGTAGAAAAATACAATTCAGCCTCTTTTTATAGCTGGAATTTCTTTCATCTTTTGTGCAGGTGGTGCTGTGGAGATACAAATTCTCTCAGCTGAAAGGATCTTCAGATGACGGCAAAAGTAAAATCAAGTTCCTGTTTCAGAATCAAGACACGAAACTCATTGAAGCCAAGGTACTTATATTAATTCATATTCATAGTTACACTTGCTTTTTTAAAGAGTCTCTCAAGCTATCGCTTTTTAATATAATATCAATTAAATCATGTTTCATATCTCAAATATTTTTCCTCTGTGGATTTATGAAAAATCACCAGGAATATCTACACATTTAATGTTAACCTCAATTCTTATCAAGCTATTAAAAAAAACAGTGTTTTATTGTTGAGGCAGGTGAAAATAAAAGCTAGTCAGCTAGATCACAGTTTTTAGAATCCGACTTCACATTTTTCCTCTTTTAAAGTGTCATGACTTTCATCCACCAAGTTTGATATTCGCTTGAGGGTGCCTTGCGTTTTCTTTTTTTATGTCGATTTGTCTTTTTCTGACTCTTTCAGGAGCTGGAGTTCTCCAATCTCTTTGCGGTTCTTCACTGCATTCACGCGTTCTTCGCTGCCAAAGTGGCTTGTTTGGATCCCATGTTCGTAAGCAGCCAGAACGCTGCCACGGCCCCTGTGGTCTCCACGACCCCCACCTTAACCACCACCTCACACATGTCCAAAATAAAGTACACGAGCTGACAGACTCTTGTGTCATTTTCTCCTCTCAGAAGATCACAGGAGAGGAACAATCCATTATAAACCACAGACTGAAGGTTGTGTAGAAAAATATGTTTTTTGTCTGGACAAGTCAGGGGAATGAACTGGATTTCACCTTTACGTTGAACATTCAAATGTGGACACTAGATGTGGACACTAGATGACAGCGTTTGGAGACACCGCGGATCCTTTTCAACTGCAGTTACTTGATCTTTAGAGAATCAGACTCCTCACGTTTGATATGAAGGTATGTTTGCATTAAACTGATAGAAACACTTTGTGTATACTTTTAGGATATTATTTTATCTGGTAGATTGACATGAACCCTTTATGAATTTGCCACGAGGTGCATCAGAAATGTTCTCCAATTTATGTTCTTGAGATTCTTTCACTTCATTTATTAACCCGGTCGATTTAGAAGAACATTTAAACGCACAGTACACCCAAAAATTAAAATTCTGTCATCATTTATTCACCTTCGATTTGTTACAAATCTGTATGAATTTTAAATTCCGATGAATACAGAGAAAGATATTTCAAAATCTTGAGGTTACAAGCATTCTTCCAACCTCAAGATTTTGCCCCCCATTGACTCCCATAGTAGGAAAAAAACAATTGCAGTTAAAAGTGTCCCAGAACTGTTTGCTGTCCTATAATCTTCAAAATATCTTCTTTTGTGTTCAACTGAACAATTAAAAAATAAAAAACGAAGTAATTTTCCCTACTATGGGAGTCAATGAGGGGCAAACTCTTGAGGTTACTAGCATTCTTCCAAATATCTTCTTGTGTTTATTAGATCAAAGACATTTATACACATTTGGAACAACTCGAGGCTGAGGAAGTGATGACAGAATTTTCATTTTTGGGTGAACTGTTCCTTCAAAGGTAAGAAATGGACAATCTGAAGCAATCTGAATGTCCTTTGCCTTATATGAGGCAATAAAATCAAGAGTCCAAATGTGGCATCATTTTTAAATCTAAAACCAGTGATATTAAAAGACTTTTATCTGACTGCCTAGAGATACCCAGAATGTGGGAGTGTTTTATTTTCATACTGTACCTATTTTGCTACTCTTTAATCCTTTATTAAGGTTTGTGTACGTAAAGATGAACCGAATGGAATTGTATGATGTGTATGAAATTACATTTGAACTATCTCAAGGGTACGTGCTAATAAATAATTGCCTTCATTTTATTTTATTTACTTCTTGCCTACATCCGAGACCAATGTATTCATTCACACACACATTGCCTTGTCATAATTATTTATGGTCAAAGTAGACTATCATTCTGTTAAACGGCCTCTTGAATCACAAATCCTAAACTGTTTTTATTTCTGTGCTTTTTAATCAAAACTTAATGATTTGCTCTACCTCTGGCGACATAACCAAAGTCATTTCAACGAGGAGAGAGCTGATTGGTTAAAAAGATGTGATATAGCGTTAAAGCCAATTTCTTACACACACTGAACTTTAAATATGTTCTTAATCTGTGTTATACATCACAACCACTTGTCCATCATTCCAAAATTTCCACATTCAGTAATAAATGAAAGGTAAGTCAACTAATTCCTCTGTGTGTAATTTTCTTCATGATGCCAGATATTTCGTTTTTATCCCTGGTGTAAAGTAAGTGTTGTCTATGCAAAAGAGAGCTTGTTTATGGACCCCGAAGATCTCTGAAACAGGATTACAAATGAAAGGAGAAGTTCTGACCGTCTGTAAGGCTCAACTGCAGTTTATTTCTTTTTCACAGGAATGAAAATAAACAATATTCTTACCATAGTAATTCACTATGAGAATATGAGAAATAAAACATCAGAGATTGGCTATAAATATATTTATTGAAAAGATGGTTCAGAAACAAAGCATTCAATTACAAGCAGTCATGATGGCACTGAATAAAGACCGTACTGTATATCCACACGGACCGTCTATAAAAACATGCTGGTCTAGAGGAATTGCACCTCGTGGATTTCTGTGGAAACTTTCCATCAACCCTTCCGTTCACAAACCCTGCAGATCTTACCTTCAGATGATTCAGAGGAGCGTGTTTCTGCGTCGACAGGCAATGTGACCGACTGATAAATATTTAAGAGCCTTCAGGTTCAGGCATTTGCTTATATCGCTTGTTTCTCAGAAGCATAACATGTTAATCATGCAGAAACATGTTACACAGACGCTCAGGATGATGTCCGGTTTTATATCTAATGTGTCTTAATAAGAAATATAGAAACTTCTAGGCTCCCTTTCCATCATTTTGAAAGCAAAGCTAATGTCATTTCATAATAAATGTTTTTTGCTGGTGTTAGAAAATAATCTGTCTCGTGACTTTAGTTTTTATTTGACTTTTATTATTGTTTATAAATATGTCTATTAAGTATAAAGATTATCGTTTATAAAGTGATTGAAATCTTGAAAAGACATTGGGCATCTGTAACCTGTAAGTCCCAGAAATGGAAGATACTTCTAGGTCATCTTTACACTTCACACCGTCATCATACTGTATGTTGCTGGCTATGACTTACTGGAGCTAAACACTATATACACTCCAAAAGAACTGAAATTAAGCCACACGTTTCTTGTGCTGACAATATATTGCAAACAAGTGTTACGACAGTGTGAAATCACCCATTACACAGCGACACAAACAGTGATGTCACATGTTATGATCACAAGCAGAAGGTGGAGTGGTGGATTCACCCTAAAAAGACAAGCGGACCAAACATATCATCTATCAAGTCAAGTACACATGTGACTAGAACGTAAAAAAAAAAATTCAAATGCAAAACACAGGCCCAAAGAAATCGTCTCCAGATGAAACTTTACTAAACGGTCCAGAGATGTGGAAAGCATTAG